>NW_010538673.1:9702-22585 GCF_000687285.1 Phaethon lepturus
AACATTGTGAACTTAGTTGGCCTGAACTGACCCCTAGATCCACTGTTTAGGGAAACTCTGATGCAGCTGTGAAATTTGTGACATGGGGCAGGCCTTGAGCACATTGGAACCATTTTCATATTCATTAAAAACCCCGACAGCTGCTTAAAAGCTCAGCACAGCTACTTACCCAAGTCAAGTAGTATCTTGCCTTATGAGCAACTCCATTAATGGGACCTGCTTAAATGAAACCCCTAGAGGACTGAGATACAGTGTGTAGCAATATTACTAGGCAAGGATACTAAAATCTGGCTATGAGTGGGTAGATCTTTTCTTTAAACTTTTTTAAGATGATGTTTAGTTAGCACTGCGGTGATAAACGGGCAACATCGCAGCTGATAGCCCTTGAACAGAGCACCCTCAGCTTTAAAGGTTCGCGATGGCAGAGCACTGGAGTATTATTCTGCAGCTCAAATGGCTTTAGAGGCTGTGATTGTGAAAACCACATTGTGCCTCAGAAGGCAAGTACGAGTGAGTTTTTTGTGACCAGTGGTAAGGTGGTGGTAGCTTCACAGAGATGCCTTCTCTTTTTGGCTGCTGGGAGGCAGGACCCAGGGAGCTGTGCTAACGGCCTGCTGAATGGCACCAGCATCATCCTTTAATCAGCTCAAGGCAGGGAGGAAGTTTGGTGGTTGCACGAGGCTCCTTGGCTGGTGCAAACTGGTCTGGTCTGTTAAAGTGCAAGACCCATTTGTGTAGGCTGTGGTCCTGCTGCCTTTGCTTTATCTGCATCAGTTCTTCATCAGGAGAGGTGTCAGAAATAGAGAGGCTCATTGTAGTGTGTCCTTCCCAAGCAACTGAATGTCTGCACAGACGTTGCATCAATGCCAGTAGAAGGTCTTTGGCTGCTTGGAAGATGCCTTAACCCCGTTTCAGACTAGGTTGTAGCAAATTCCTGGCTGCTTTTTTATCGCCCCCACACCATTTTAGCTTTCCTTTTGCATTTAATGAATTTTTCTTGGACCTCCTGATCATTAGGGTATTTGAATGGATTGATCTGAAGATGAAACTCATCCAGTTTTTAAGTCCTCACCATGAATGATTGCAGTGAAAAGGCTTTTTTTTTCATGGTGCTATATCAGTTTGTTTTACTGTTGATTCCCACAGCTTAAGTGAACCCATTTGTCAGGATATAAGCAATAATCGTAACAGTCTTGGGGTGCATTTAGTGAAGCTGCCGGCATTTCTCCCACTGACTTCAACATGAGCCGGCTCCATTAACACTAGTATTAACAATGACTAATATTTGACATTGATATGGTGCCTTTCATCCTGTGGCATCCCAGAGTGCTTTGTAAGATACAGCCAGCTGGAAGATTAACCCAACATTGTAATGACTATGTCTGAAGGATAAATCCGCTTCAGTGACAGGACCTTATTGAGGTCAATGGCAAAATCCCATTGTCTTCAGTCAGAGCAAGATCAGACCTATACTGTCTAAGGCTGTCCCCTGGATTTGATCTGCTGAATGTGACGTTCTCATCCTTGTTATTTCAGTCCTTCTTAGAAGCAGGATCAGCCTTCACTCACTTCAGGGATGGGTGGGAGCATACCTTGGTGGAGGTGCACAGCAGACTGGCCTGTTCCCATAGAAATGAGTGAGTTGCCATTGTTTTTGGTAAAAGTCCTCAGAAAAGGCCTCTTATTTCACAATATCCTAAAGCAGGGCTACACATCCCAAGAGCTGAGCAGTCGATATTTTGCATATGGTAAAACGAAGAGCGTAATTCCTGCCCATAATTAATTGGCTCCATCTGAAATTAATGGATTTCATATACATGTCTTGGGCTGGTTTAATTTTAATTTAGCATGTGCTTGTCATTTTTATCACAATGAATTTTCATGGAGAAGGTCTTCCCTCTGGGTCTCTTGTTTCTCTACCCCAGAAACAGAGATGGGTGCATGGCTTTGATGGGCACCACTTTAACTCTCCTGTGACTGGCCTTTGAAGTCACTAGAAAAAATTTCCAGCTTGCTGCTGTGACTGTGCTGGTCTCACTTTTCCTGACATTTATCCGAAGTCCTTATCTGTTTGGCACTTGGGTCAGGTACCTGCTGGGGGGTGAGACCATGTACACCGGGTTGATGTTTCCAGCTAACAGCTTGGATGGCATCTTTGACTCCAGTTGCAGGGCTGGCCATGGCTTTGTCCCGAGCCAAACTGGTATTCCCATCCTTAAGTTTCACATCAAATCATGGCCTGGGCCAATCTGTTCTTAGCGGTTGAGTGAAACATGTGAGACGTTGCTTTGGGGAAGTGGTCGTTGTCCTGCAGGACACGACACCAAGCTATGCAAGGTCAGGACCCTGTGCTTGCTCCAACAGCCAGCACAGCTCCAGTCCCAGCACCAAGCTGATGTCACTTTGCCACCACCAGCTCCTGAGCTTGCCCCTTCGCTGCTCTGCTTGGAAATCAATTATTGCTGTCCCTGAGTCTCACTGTTGGGATGCCGATCCTCATTAGGAGCTGGGGAGCCCGGGGGCTCATGCGTGCCTCCCCAAATCTGAGCTGGATTCATCAGGGATTGGAATTTCCAGGTCTCCTCTAGCATCGCTGCCCGGTGGGGCTCACTTGGGGCTGCTTCCTAGCTTTGAACCTGGGCAGATTGACCCTGCTGACTGACTTAAGACAGGTCAGGCAAAGATTTCCCAACCCGGCCATCCAGCTGGAGCAAAGGGCCTTCCTTGAGTGTGTATCCCCGTTCTCTCAGTGAGGACAGGAAGCCAGGGAGACGGCTGGTATTGTATTTAGAACCCATGACATTTGAGGTTTTGCTTGCTGCTGCCCCAGGGCTGCTGCTGGTCTGCACATGGGCAGATTCCTCCTTCCTACCTTTAGCAAGCAGGGCTGCTTCCCCCGGTTCCCTTCATCCAGAGGCAGAGGAATCAAGCCTTTCATTCGCCTATTTTTAGGATGAGGTGAAGTTTCCCATCACTGCTGGTACGGAGAGCCTGGAGTCACTAATTCAAACTAGGATGACGAGCTTTGGGATGCCTAAACTGGAGCCGATGAGCCTGGTCCTTCCTCTCCCCGTGCCTCCATCCCTGGGTGTAACAGGGAGCTATTGTATCCCTGCCTCCCCGGGGAGAGAAATCTGTGAATGATTCCCATGTTGCGGGGAAAGGCACAAGCAGTGGCTGATGAGCAAGAAGTGAAACTTTGCTGTGGTCTGGAAGAAGGGCGTGCTTTGTCCTTTGCATGGACTTAAGATCTTATGGATGAAGATCTGCTCAGGACCCTTGCAGGAAACCCTTTTCATTGTCCTTCACTGGGCTTGAGACAGTGGTTACCGGTGGATAGCAGTCCATTTTCCCCCCTTTTTCCCCCTTTTGCAGAATATCCATCAGCACTGCCATGTGCTCACATTTATTATGAAAAGCGGTGTTCAGCCCCGGGGGGTTTGCTGGGCTCTCCTGCCTTCTGCTACAGGTGAAATTCTGCAGAGGAGCCAGTCCAGGACTTATGTACCTCCCCATGTAGACTCCCAAGTCCAGATTTTTAAGGATGTTTATGGGTATTGGATGCATAAGTCCCTTCCCAAGCATGGTCTTCGGGGCTTTCACAGCACCTGTGCTAATGCACATTGTGGTGCTGGCTCTCTGTGCAGCAACAGGAGTTTCTTACGGGAGGTTCGACAAACCTACCATTTCCCAACCCTGACGCGTGTGTCGTTGGCCGTTGCGGCTGCTTATACACACACGGAAGAATATAATGCTTAAGTTTCCCATATTTCTGCATGAAAGTCGAAAATGCTCTGCCGGGCAGCAGAGATACCTGTTTCAGCACCCCCAAAAAACCCCTGAAAGGCTTTAGAAATAAAATCGGATCGGCTGAAGTAAACCTGAAAGGATGGTCAGAGCAAAAGCCTTCGCAAGAAGAAAAAGAAGGCAAATACCTGTCACTATGGCGAAGAGTTTGCCCAGCTCCCTAAAGCCGCTGTGGAAGTTTGGGACCCCCCGTAGCACTGAAATCCCGGTTTCAGATCAGTCAGGAAGCCTCGGGCTGGGACGGTGTCTGCGGGGAACGTTTCACGGCGATAACGATTGGTTTCGTTCCTAAACACGGCGCAATTACCTCATGTGCAGAGAGCCGAAATTTTTCAGCCGCTGCGCGTTATTCGGGTATGTTTTGCTCCCGTGAGGCTCTGCCAGCAGTTTTCTGTCGTCTTCAGAAATTTCGACCGAATTTGGGATTTCTTGGTGGAATTGGGGCGGGGGGAGGCGTTGTAGGGCCGTGACATAGGGGGTTGCAAGGGGAGGAGGGGGGCTGCTGGCTGCCCAGCTGCTTCGGGGCGCATCCCCGGGACTGCCTGGGCACGGGGTACACAAATCCCACGGTGATTTGGGGAGAAGGGATGGAAGCACAAAAAAAAATAATTGATTTTTGTTTAGATTAACAGACCCCTGACTATGAAGAAAGAAGGAATTCAGACCAGAAACCGAAAAATGTCTAGCAAATCCAAAAAGTGCAAAAAGGTCCATGACAACCTGGAAGACTTTCCCAAGAGCAGCTCCTTTAACCCTGCCGCCCTCTCCAGACACATGTCCTCCATCAGCCACATTTCACCTTTCAGTCACTCCAGCCACATGCTGACTACACCGACACCGATGCATCCTCCATCCAGCCTCTCCTTCGGACCTCACCATCCTTCCAGCATGGTCACTGCCATGGGTTAGCGAGAGACTCCCCTGCTGAATGCTTACAGTCTCAAAATGAGATTTACTTTATATACTTGCATTTTTGCAGGCGTGTGGTTATGGGTCTGACGTCCCGAATCAAATGGGAGGGGGAAAAAAGAATAATAAAAAAAAAAAAAAAAAAAAAAGTTATTTGAAGGCGTAAGAGAGAAAAAAATAAATTAAAAAAAAACCCAGAAAAAACTACAAAAAGCACAAAAAAGGAAAAAAAAAAGAAAAAAAGAGAAAAAAGTAAAAAAAAAGTTTAAAAAAAGTGATGTTTGCCACTTTTTAAAGGAACTCACTATGGCGTCTATGTATTCTTACCCACTGAATCTGGATACCATTTGTGAATAAGCCATTCAGAACTTGCATTCCCTATTGGACAGGATCTCTAGTGCTGTGAAAAAAATAATAAAATAAAATAAAAAATGCTGAACATTGCATATAACTTATATTGTAAGAAATACTGTACATTTGAGGAAGACTTTATTGCATCTGGGGAGCTGTAAAGAAAAAGGCATGAAGGACTCCGAGAGAATTTTTTTTTAAAGGAAAAGAAAAAAAAAAAGAGGACGGGAGGACAATTTAAAAACCAGAAAAACAAACAATGCAGACCAAGAGGAAACGCGGTCTTACGAACAAATGGACCAACTGCCAGTCATGTCTTCTCCTTTTATTTTATTTTTATTTTGGTTTTTTTTGGTTGGTTTTGTTTTTGGTTTTGGTTTGTGTTTTTTTTTTTTTTTTGTTTTGTTTTGTTTCATTTTGTTTCTTTTTTGTTTCTGGGGAGGGGGAGGGGGCTGGCTAGAACGGTTTTGATGATGCATTAACTAACTAACTAATTAAATAACTAAATAAATAAATAAATAAAACCTGTAGGGAGATCATTCATTTTGGGCCATGGGCCTTTTACATAGGAAGTACCAATGGTGTCAGGCAATCAGTGTTAACATGCGGACATTGCCAACAAGGGGTTTCAGATAGCCATTCTCCAGGTCTATACGCATTGTGAACAAGTTCCTGTAATTGTTGTTTGTATGTATAATTCAACGCACCAAAATAAGAAAGATGTAGATTTATTTCATCCTATTATACAGACTGAATGGTTGTACAAATTTATTTACTGCTAGTGATAAGACCTGCTTTTTTTGTTTTGTTTTCGTATTTTTTCCTCCTTTTTTTTTTTTTTTTGGAGAATAAACTAGATTAAATTCTGTTGACTTAAAAGTGTTTTGTGCTTGGGGGTGGGAAAAGGAATTTTTTTTTTTTTTTAAATTTGTTTTGATGGTATTTATTACATAGTTACCACGGGTATGGGAATGCGCGTCTCTGCGCTCATGCTGACAGCCAACACAGAGTTTGTGGTGGCTTGATCAAAAAACCCCACAGAACAAAGGGAAGAAAACCCCTCAGAAATAAACGGGCTGCATGTTAGTGTAACCCCACTGTCCGGTGTGTGCTCCCTGTCCCTCAAACCACAGCCCAGCCACTGCCCCTGCCTGATGTTGGACTCCCACGTGGGATGGATCTCTTTTGGTCTCAGTCAACCGTGGCCACCATGGTGGCAAATCTGTGTCGATGATAATTTGGGCCTGGGATAACTGCAAAGGTATGGCAGAGCCATAGGTCCTGGTTACTTTTTGGGCAGTACTAGGGAAGACCCCGAGACTTTGGACAGGAACAGGAAAAGCGCTTTCTGCTCTGTCCCGTCGGGTCCTCAGTGGTATAATTTGATCGTCTGAAGTTGAGATCTTGATGTGAAATCAAGATGGACCAGACCCTGCCCCTGTGCTTGGAGAAACGGGTAGAACCTGTTACAAAATGCTGGGTTTGATGGTAAACAGAGGACAGTTCCCCAAAATTCCAAGGCCATCATCCAGCCCCTTCCTGCAAGAGTTTGCTTTGAAATAGAGCCGTTTGTATTAATATTTCTATTGTTAATAGCGAAGTTTGGCTTTTATTATAATTTGATTTCTGATGATTTAATCCTAAGGAATTGGTCATCCTTTTAGTCTTCAGTATTTACTCTTCCATCTTCTTTATACCAGCATGAAGTTTGGGCTTTTACTTTCCAAATGGAAGGTTAAACGTCTTATCACCCCACTCCATTTGCTGGAGGTTTAAGCATGGTGTGATAAGACAGAGGTTGCCAAGGCTGTGAGAAAATGTTTAAAAAAACCCCAAACAAAAAAACAACCCCCAAACTTAAAACCCTCAACAGACGTGACCTGCAAATGATTTTTTTTTTTTTTTTGACGTGGAATGAAATAAGTGAGTTCTTTCACCCAGAAATATGTGCACTCCTGACTTTGAGTGCCAAGAAGGTGGAAAAATATCACTGTATTTGTCAGATGTTATTTTGAACCCACTTCCTCTTGGGTGATAGCTGGAGAGGGTAACGGTTGCATGGTCTAATCTTCTTCTGCAGGATGGTTCACATGAGTAAAGAGGTTTCATGTAAGAAAGACCACTTTGAAACTTTCAGGATGGTTATACAGAGGTCAAATAGTCATTTGATTTGGGAATGGGGAGGAGGGGAAGAGGACTGACCTTTATTTGGACTTTTTCTCCCCTGTTTCAAAATGAACCTAGTTAAACTATGTATACCATGAAGGAGGATTTAGCAGATGTAAGCGGAACAGGCAGTAATCGTTTTGTAATGTTGTATATTCTTTCCTTTATTCTCTGTTGACAAAAACGTGTAAAAAAAGTCAGAACAAATGGCACACATTTAAAATCTTATGTTAATCACCTTTCTGCTTTCTCAATGAATATTTTAAGCATAAAGACTAAATGTCGAAATAAAACAGAGTGAAGAATTACCGAGATGCTAATGGAGATCTTGTTGGCTCCCAATTAATCATCTGTGAACTATAAAGCTATTTTCAATTAGTCTGACAAATCAAAGAAAATAATCATCTTTGCTGATATTAAGCTTGAGAGATTATTATTTTTTAATTTGTGATGCTACAACCTTTCCCTCCTTTTGCTCATCAACAGATTGCAGTTGGACTAAGATAGTGATTCCAGGACCTCAGCAATGGTGAATATTAGCAGAGGATTTGCATGGCAGAATTTTGCACTTGTGTATTATTGTGTTTGAACCTTTCGATTTGCTCTGAAGGGAACTGGCTCCTGAGCTTCTCACTCTAATTTTTTTTCTAAAAAATGGAAACATCTTCTTCTGGCAGTTTCCTTCTGATGTTTTTTCATAGGTTTTAGGGGCATTGAGTGAGATGAAGCAGGATTGGGGCCAGCTCAGAGAATAAGCATCCTGGAAAGGACACACACAAATGCAGACGCTCTGTCTGTATATACTCTAGGAAACATATACAATTTGTCTAGAGAGTTCTTACATCAATTATCTTATATTCTGATGCCAGGAGCAGGATGAATAGGACCTCTCACGTCACATACCCCCTAATTACTGCCCAAGATTCTAAATTAACATGAGTGGTCTACCAGTTTCTCAGTTATGTCTTTGTTTTTTTTTTTTTCCTTTTCTTCTCCAAGAGCAAATATTCTAGAATTTTAATGTCTTGAAGGGTTTTGTTTCCTTGTTTGCTTTTTGTTATATTTTGTGTTTTGTTTGCTTTGTTTGTTTGCTTGTTTTTTTTTTTTTTTATTTCTTTCCTTCCCTTTAACACATGAGAAAAAGCTGGTTTACAGAAAAGGCCAAGAGCTCTTGTTCTTGGGCAAATGTCTTTAGAAGAGTAACTCTGCCTTTCTTAATTTCTGAAATTGCAGGGAAGAGCTGTTGATAGGCAGGTTGGAGCAGGAAGGCGCTCTCTACTTTGATAATCTATATTCTGTAGAAAACACCATGGAAGTCATTAGCGGGGGTCAAATTTTGTGGTCTTTATGCTGGCAAAATACCTTCTGGGAATTTCCGTGAGTAATAGCTGCTGTGCCGACGGGACTGTGGTAACTACATTTTACTCACGATCCAAGAGAAAGTCCATTCATATCAGTGGAAAGACTCCTAATGAGTAATTCAATAAGACTTGACTCAAGACCTCCTAAGTATTAATTTCAGTGTTATCACCTTGATTTATCTGCTTTAGTTAACTTTTCAGCTGCACCGGTCCTGTGTCTGTACACACGTGCACACACATACACACGTGATATCGAAGGGACGTTTTTAAGATTACCAAGCTCAGTGCTTCAAGGTTGAAGAAACAAGTAATGCTGTAACTAACACCATCTGCAAAATCTTTATTCTTTTCCTATGCATTTGAATTATGAGTTGTCTTAGGATGCATCTAGACCTGCATTTAGGTTCAGATTAGCAGTCTGCTTTTGAAGTGATTTCCCAATAGTCCCACTTTAGAGTGATGAGATTTTACCTTGGCTCGTGCAACGCGGTTTCCTTGGACCCCCACCTAACGTGCTGCTACACTAATGGGAACTCAGACCACAGGGCCAGACTAAAACTACCCTGAAGCAACCCCCCAAAATATGGTCTTTGGGTCCTCAGCACGCATCGTTTTTCCCTCCAGGGTCACTCCTGTTGCTAATGCACACGTTGCTATAAACCACATGTTCTCATACTCTTTTTTGGTCACCGAGACCCCTAATTCACTCAGGACTGGTTGTAGTCTGGGGAAGAATCTGGGTGAGTGATGACAGGACTAGAGGGAACCTTTCTTGGTTTTTGCAGAGTTTGGGAGATGTTTGGGACAACAGACCAGAAGATGTTCTTATGAAAAAACTGTAACTTAAGCCTTAAAAAGCATCATGTTTATCCCTACCTCTTTCATAGAGGTTCTATATGGCATTTGGGAACTCAATTCAGTCTTCTCACATCGGGACAACCACTAATCATGTGATCCTCCCTTTCGGAGATGCCTAATTTCACACCCTGAGGTCTGCATTGCCGAAATCTTCATTGCTCTCAGTGATATGTGAAGCCAGGGGATCTTGTGCCTGGATTAATGCCACATAATACCAAATTCCTTAAAAATACAGGGTTAATCTCAACCTGAATGGCAAATCCAGGGCTTCATTTCTTCCACCTCCTTCCATCCCCAAATCTGGAGAACAGACAATAACTCCTTCTCTCCTCAAAGATGTGTTGTGAAGATAAATCCATCACTTATGATGTGCTTGGATGCAGATTGATGAACAACCCACCAGCTTCAAAGGCAGGCGTGAGGAGCAAGCAAAACACAGGTCCACTGCTCATGAAGGGCAATGTCCTCTCCCTGCCCTGAATGAGGCAAAGGAAAAAAAAATTGGTGTGATTGTCATATGTAGAAGGAACAATGGAGGTGGAGGGAGAGTGAGTAATTGAATTTGGTGTTTCCTAACATTTCAGTGGTTGATTTTTTAATCTTGACACTTTTTAAAATGCATTTTTTGGTTGCATTCTTCTGTAAAATTATACATGTAAAGGTATAGATGGGTGCTTATCGGTGGTATGGACTCCATACCTTGTCAGCAAAGGAAATGTGGTGTGTGTCGTGCCTGCGAGTAAGTGTGTCTATACCCAGAGAGTTGGAGGCCGCCTGTGGTCACCTGTCTCTATTGGTTGTGCGATGTTCTGGGTGTGCCTGTACGGATATCTAAGCTACAGCTCTACAGAAACCAAGGCACAACACAAACGTAGAGCAAATTTATACCTGTTTCACACAATTCCCTGAGGCTATGCAGACTCCCGGGTGGATGTTGGATCACTCTATCTTAGAAGTATATTTCCCTTGTTATAAGTTTAAATTAAGGCTTTGACCTGAAGCTCAACTCATTTTTTTCCTCTAAAGGTACAAAACACCTGGTTATTTAACCTGTCCTTTTACATTTCCACTCTGGGTTACTGTCGACTCCAGAGGCACTGAAATAATTCATGAGAACCTGTCCTCTGGGAAGACAGAGTGACTGAAATGCTCGGGGAAAGCTTGTTTGTGAGTCTCACAGGCTGGTGTTCACGCTAACGTGGATAATTAGCTGACCTTCTGCATGCGTATTTAGGCTTAGCCCATGAACTGTTCTAGTTCCCAATAAATATTATATTGCAGTATTATAGTGCAATCGTTTGCTTAACTGTTTCTGTATTAGAACCACATTAATCTCCTTACACTACTTGGCTGGATAACTCTTTTTCTCACTAAGCCACAAATCACCCGGTGTGTAAACCGGGGTGGTCCCACTGACTGCAGGGAGCACTGCTGTCCGCAGATCTGGGTTGCTTTATGGTAACTTTTTTTTTTTTTTGGTCAGGATACAACCCTTCAGCTCCAATTCTGCTTTTAATTACACTCTTCCCTAATACTCGCCAATCATAGGAGAGCTTCCTCTCTCAGCTGGCATCATTACGGATAATTAAGACGTCAGAAGAAAGCAGTATGAACTTCTGTAAACACAGGGAGGGGGTTGGTGACTGTTGGCTTTTTGAGACTCTTGATTTCTTCCCCCATGTGCCAAGACTGTGCGTGGCCAGGGAGGCCAGAGGAGCCCTCTCTGCAAGAGGTGAAGTTGTCGCACTTGCAGAAGCCCAAGCTAGCTGCAGAAGGTTGTCCCTTTTCTGCATGCATGCAGAAATGATGGCTGCTGCTGAATTTACTTCCTGTGGAGTCGTACTAGAGCAGATTTATAGATTCTGTGATAAATTTTAAACTATATTTAGGGACTCCGAGGAAACAATAATGAATAGGCACAGGTCCTGAACTGTGATTCTTGATTGCAGCTGCTTCATAATAGACTTTTTTTTAAGAGTACCAGTATGGGACAGGAAGTGGAGGGGAATACAGAATTATTCTGAGCCTGGAGAGAGGAGAATCCTCAAGTAGGAATTGAACAGGACCCATGGGAAAGCCTAAAATGAGGAAGGAGGGACTGAACCTATGATGGATTTCTGACCAGTCACCCAGGGTCTTTCCATTAATAGCAGGCAGGATGTTTTCTTTTATCAAATTTGTCAGACACTGATAACCTTTCTATAAGAATTTTCATACTGTGTGTGCTGTATATATGTACATAATAGGGATATTGTTGCCTATTAATTTCTGTAGGGTGGCTTTTTTACAAAATCCTGTACATCAAAAAAGAGTTATGCTTGCATATGGGCCTGTCAACCTTGTTTGTTCTTAGTGGACCCTTTCCAAAAGGGTCATGGGAGAGGAAGGTGAAAGCCTATGGATTTGATGATGTGTATCTGTCCCTGTTGTGTGTGCATAGATATTTAACGGATGACACACAGGAATGGCTGTTAACGTTTGCTCTACAGAGCAGATCAGGGGATCTAAAAGCTGGGTGCAGGCTCTGGTTTAAAGACACCTCTCCCTACCACCTCATTGTCAAATTGACTTGAAGTTTTATCACACAAATCCAGTATCTGCTCTGAGTCACTGTTTCAGTGTCCCTTCTCTCCCCTCTTGCTCTCAGAGTGGACAACACCCAGCTGTTTCTTGCCTTCTGGCTTTAGCGGTGTGTCTCAGATTTCACTTGGCCGTGGTGCAGAGGAGATCTGTTGAACCTGTTCCTGACCCGTTCCATCGGAATTAGCTGGTCTCTGGGAGGTTTTTAGGAAGAATTGGGTTGGGAGGCAGGTGAGAGCAACAGGCTTTCCAAGCCTTCAAGTGGTATGTCTTCATGCCTCCTGGCTTCTTGAAGACCTCAGGCTGGTCAGTCACATAAGTGCTTGCTTTACCCAAGTGGGATGGATCAGCATAGAATGTGCTGGCAGCTCAGACGTGATTTACAATGTTTGGAGAGATGAGGAAATCCTGTGTTTTCACAGAATTTTCTTTCCATTCCCTCTGGTCTACTTGATCCACGTCTCTGACAGGATGTCATGCGTATTTAATGTGTATGTAGAGTGAATAACCCTTCAGTTCAAATCTGCCTTCAAACTTTGAGGATCAGGTCTTCATCCCAGTGTTGTTAAGATCAATTACCACGTCTCATTCTCTGCTCACTCCCAGGGATTACTGGGTTCCTTTGACTAAGTTGTCCCTTCAGGCCATTGGATACCCAAATTTTCTTTCTTCTCCACCGTAAATCTCCTGCTGTGTTAGGAACATGAACCATTTTTCCTTTAAGACAGTGGGAAGTCTGTGGTCAATGAGAATCTAGTAGCATGGAAGGGAAAACATCTATCAAACCTATAGAAGTTTATTGATTTTGATAAGTGCTTGGGCTAAGATCAATCCAGATAAACAGATTCCTG
>NW_010538673.1:22616-26720 GCF_000687285.1 Phaethon lepturus
ACAAAGATTTCTAGGTGTTTTTAGATAGTTCTGTAATATATCTTAGATGTCATCTTTGACCATTTTTCAGCTTGGTGACTGACTATGGCTTAGGAACATGGGTGGACTGCCTTACCTAAATGGAGGATGCATCCTTTTCACAGCTCCTGGCTGCAGAAATATTTGTGTCCACACGAGCTGCAGTAATGTATCAGGAGCTGCAATACCCGTGATAGACTCACAGGCCTGCACGAGATCTAGCAGATCTCAGCATGTCAGAGTCTATGTCAGCTGCATGAGCACCCACAAATATA
The DNA here is from genome assembly GCF_000687285.1 of Phaethon lepturus. Classification (NCBI taxonomy): domain Eukaryota; kingdom Metazoa; phylum Chordata; class Aves; order Phaethontiformes; family Phaethontidae; genus Phaethon; species Phaethon lepturus. Next base: position 22,910 of record NW_010538673.1, read on the forward strand.
ATTAACCAGATTGACCTGCAAAACGGTTTATTCTGCATCCCTTCTGCTAAACCATAGCCAAACCTTTCCTATGTATAAAAATTCATGACCTCATTTCAAAAGACCATGCAGTCAAGTGTCTTCTCATTAATTTCGGAGTCCATTCCCCTCTCTTATGTACTCCATCCTTAAGGCTTTCCCATGGCCTCTAGCCTTTGCCCAAGTAATGATTTGCTGACTCTGCTATTTGCATTCAGCAAAGCAGAGGCAGCGTGCAGCAGTAAGTGCAGCAGGATTGATTCAGTTGATTCAGTAGTTGATTCAGAAATATGAAACCACTCAGATCCTGATCTTCTGGAAGATGTTGCTTCTGAAAAGGCCCTGTCCTCTCCCTTGAAGCCCATCTCCAGAGCCATTGGTGTTGATGGAAAGACTCCTGCCTCATTTGTTGCCTTTGGATCAGCCCTGAGCAAGGGTCAGATGTTGGATTTCCTGGGCTGTCAACCATTCTTGGTCCTCAAAGGAACAAACAACCTGTCAGACGTGATCGATAAATCTCATTGCGTGCCCTGGAGTGTGAGGCTTTTCAAAAAGAAACTCCCAGGAGGACATTCAAGCCTGAGATGTAATCTTGACCACACTCAGCTGATATTCAGTGAGTGGGGTGTTATGGTGGTGGTAGTCTTCCTTCGAAATGTTCACAACACGTGTACTCAAGCAATGAAAAAAGACATGAAAAATGCCCGATCTTCCTCTGGCATTGCTTTTTTTATACCGGTATCCTGGTACATTTATACCTCCCTTATACCTACGGAAGGTGGAGTTACACCTTATTTATATTGGACTGGGATCAGCATTTGGGCAGGGTCCTTTACGTTTTTAGGTGGCCAGGAAATGTTTCTCTCTGCCCTCAAGTGCATCAATGTAATTGATGGTGTTAGACCTGCGAAACTACAGCTGGAATTAATTCAAAGAATGAAGTTATGTCCTGAATGATACCCACCAGTTGAGCCGTGTGAAATAGGAACAACATTTGTGTTCAAACTCTTTGTAGTGAATATCCAGGAACAATACTCCTGTTTCTGAAAAATGACACGTACTTAGAGTCCTCTGATCTCCCAAACCTGCATCACTGAAGTCCTCTGATTTCCCAAACCTGCGTCACTGTCTATGGGAAATGGCCAGTGACTCACTGTGGACACAGAAAATAACTGAGTTTTCCCCCTGAGGTCTCTTACGGCAGGTTTCTGACTGTGTTTGCTGTGTTACCTGGCTCATTTTGCATGTTCCTCTACCTCCTCGTGCTTGGAGTTAGGTCCTTAGACTAGGCTAATTATCAAGCTGGAGGAATGCCCTTTTCAGGTATATCTAGTCAACTATCATGTGTCATCAGGCTTGAGTTTCTTCCCAGAAAACTTTGGACCCTACAGAGAAGAGATTTACTTACAGGTAATGGAGTCTTTCAACAGTAATTGGAGATAAAAATGCACTTCTAAGGTCTGAATCTTAAACATATTTTAGACAGTCATTTTAGGACATCAAGTACATTGTGGCAGTGCCCATTTCTTTGCTTTGAGTAGCTCTACGGAAGATACTGGCTTTGCCAGTACCTGGAGGTAGGAAAGATAAGTCCCACCCCAAACATCAATGCAAAATTTGTAAGAATTGTCTTCATGCAAGGCAAGGGTGACTTTGCTGGCCCTTGACCTTTGCACAGAAGATTTTCTGGTTGGTTTGAAAGTGGTCTGGTGCTACTTGATAGTAAGGAATTTTCCAAGGAATACAGTAGGTAGAGTAGGAAGGAGACTTGTATTGCTCCTCACCTAAAAACTCTCTCCTAAAATGGCATCCCAGCAAAGTCCCCAATACCCAAGCCTTTTCAGATCTGGGCAACTTACTTTTTATCAGCACTGTCAATGTTGTTCTTGATACTGCAGTGGTTCTTCCTTAACTTTATTATGATCAATCAATATACATGAATCAGGTTTTCTTTTTGGTCTTAGACATGGTATCAAAAGGGCTTCTGGCGGCAGCAGCAATAATTATAGACAAAAATTATTTTAATATTTATCTTATCTAACATCTGAGCATGTAATTGGAGGGCACCCAGACACAGCAATGATGTTAAAGGAGTTTGAAATGCCATTGTATAAGTAAATAAACAAACACATAAATACCTTGATTCTCAGCTACATAGAATTAATGCTTCACACATCTTAAGGGGGTGTTATTTCACCGTTAAAGCACTGTTAAAGCAATAGAATCAAGTCAGGACTCCTGAGTCCTATTTCAACTTGTGTATTTAACCAGTCATGAAATTGTGGTCATGTAGACACAAATCTATGAAGTGGTCCTTAATTAACTATCTGCATTTGTTTCCTTGCCCCCATTAACTTTCAAGACTGGGATGGTGGAAAAGAGAGGTTTAGGCTCCAGCGCCTATTTCTGTAAATTGTTAAGTTCTCATCTTTTTGTACATCTGAAAAATGAGGCTCATTAGTCTCATGTCATCAAACATTGTGAAACCATTTGAGACGCAAAGTACTGTATCTCCTTCATTATGCAAGAATAACAATACATTTTGGAGTGTGATGTTAAAAGCTTCAAAGCTAAAAGAAAAAAGTGGCTGGCGTAACAGTACAGACCCCGTCCAACTCCAATTAGTGACCTCAGAAATGCCAAAACCCCTTTTACAATACACCTACTTAACATTATGGTGTTTTGCCATGGCAGGAACTAGGTGATGTTCTGTCTGAGAAATACTGTTTTCTGAGGATAAAGTCCTGATAGGTCTTCTAAGTCTGCAAGCGTGCCAACCCACAAAGCATGGCTGTGCACAGATCGGTGGGTTGCTTCAGTTACCAACCTTAAAAAGTTAGAGATGAATAGTGTGAAAAATAATCCTGGCTACTCAAGATGGTGTTAGATTATGGCACCTCATTGGTTTTTTCTCACAGGAACTAAGTTCCTGGTGGAGCAAACAAGTTTGTAGTCTCCCTGCAGCTGGGTATTTTTTTAAGTTAGATTTACTAAAAAATAGCATGTGAAGGGGATGGAGACTCTTTCATGTTTCCAAAGAAAAATGTCTTGATTTTTCATTTTGAAAAGACACTCTTCCTAAAAATCTGACCATAAAAAAAAAGAAAAACAAGAAAAAGAAATTAAGAAGGCCAATTAAGTAAAAATTAGAGAGTCAAGTCAAACAAAATATTTTGCCTTGAACTATAGTTAAAAAAAACTTTCAGCACAAAATTAAAAATGAATTTTAACTCTCCTTAATTTTTTATTCAGTTTCTTAATGGAACCCCTCCTCTCCTTCTAACAAAGGTTTCCAGATCATTCTTGTGCTTAATATGCTCTGTTTGTGATCAATAATCTTGCTAGGCCAACATGTCTGACTTCATAAATCCCATCATTAACAGGGATCGTGGTATTTCACTGGTTTCTTTAAACACCCTATAGAGATGTCCAGTGTAAGGAAAGATTTATTTTATCTATGAGTGACATATTGACCACGAACGAGATCACACATTTCTGTTCAGGCAGAATGATGAACAATAATAATGATGCCGTGTAAAAACAGTGTGTGTACACACACGCAGAGTGAAGTGCTGGAGTTCATGACTGCGCATGTAACTCTAAAGGCTTTTGACTACATAGTTATCAATTCAGCTGTCAAATAATTGTACCACTTCCCACTGGATTTTTGGTGTGAAGATCTCTGAGGCCATCTTGCTAGAAGAGCACTAACAAGTAGAGGAGATGAGAGTTTGCCTGGACTAGCAGAATAGCTCAATAGCACAGTAGGTATCTCTCCTCTCCTCTCCTCTCC
>NW_010538673.1:26873-39629 GCF_000687285.1 Phaethon lepturus
TCCTCTCCTCTCCTCTCCTCTCCTCTCCTCTCCTCTCCTCTCCAGCTCTGTGCAATGCAGGGAATCAGTCTGGTTCCAATGGTTCCAAAAGGCTCATCCTGAAGGGTAGGTATCTCGGCAGGTTCATGGATTTGGCATTGTTTTACTTTGGTAGGGCAGATTTTTGGAAGGCTGCTAAGGCATGGCAGTGCCTTGGCTTCTTCCAAGACATGGGGTACGGGCGGGGAAAGAGAAGTGGGCCTAGGTGAACTGAAGTTGTGTATTTTCACAAGTCCTTCAGCTGCTCCCCTATAATCCAGGAACACAGGGGTGTAAATCCCAGTCTAATATCATAGTTATGTTTGTTCTACTACTAATAATAACTCCACCTACTTGACATGGGACATAACTCACTGACATTTGTAAGGCCATCTGGGTCTTACAAGTAAGATACAGCATGCATCAAACATGCTGTAAGAAAAACAGTTGACATTGCCATTCCATTTTATTTTTTACTAACAGGGGCCTTGCCAGCCTGCAGCTGGGGGTTCCTGCTATGAGAACAGCCAGCACAGAGCCCACAAAAATAATTTTCTTGTGTTACCTTTTATTTCCCATTTCTAGAGAGACTAGCACAAAAAAAGTCACCTGGGAACACACCCGGGCTGTGTCCAGAGTTTGATTTAAGGGGGGAACAACCCTTCAGGTCAAGACAAATGGTTAAATGCAGCAGTGCTTGGTTACCTCTGCGTGACCTTCCTTGCAAACGTGGACGGGAGTCTCTCGGCAGTGCCGCAGATATTGGATGACTCCACTAGTGCTGTTGAAAGACAGGGGTGATAAATAGCATCTGAGCCACGTTTCTCCCCTCCTTCAGGCAGAATTTGAGAATCTCAGTTATACGGCCTTGGGAGAGTGATTCACGAGGTACCACTCGCACCGGCTTCCTCCGAGGGAGAAAGCTGACACTTCCAGGACACTGACCTCGAGCCTGTACACATTTTAAATGTTTCAGCACCCTCAGGAAAACCACAATTAGACGTTGCCTCCCTGTATTTAACACCCAGAGACCAGCAAAGCACATTGCTGGGGAACGAATGTTTGAAAAACAAATGTCAGAGATTAAAAAAATGCTGTGTGGCTTTTTAAAAAAAAAAAAACAACTCTGACATCGGTTGGGTAAATTTGAGCTTGTTTGGAAGTGAGCTGAATACCTTTTTGCACCTCCCCACACAATCACCTTGCAGAAAAACAACGCCTGAGCCAAAAAAAAAGAAAAAAAAAAAGCAAACCCACACAGATTTCGCACTTTGTAGAGGCAAGACGATGCTTCAAATCTGCCTTCGTTATACAACTATGTCTGGCCAGGCTGAGCCTTGCACCCGCTCCTCATGTCTTCCACTCCCGTGCAGCACACGAGCTCTAGACGTTGGCAGCTGAGTGTAGGCAGGATCTCAGATATCATGGCAATATAAATAAATAGAGAACGATGAGATAAAATATACAGGCAGATGGAAGGGTTGATAACGAGATAGGCTGATAGGGTGGTCAGGGTAACTGCGCTCCAGCACATGCATAAATACGTGGGTTGTGCCCCTTACCCTAGGGGCAAAATATCCAGCATCCAACATGACACACACACAGCCATTCAGTGAAAAGTACTCCAAAGCCTGTAGTAAGAATAAACCTTCTCTTGTGCAGCACTTTTAGAGTGGTGGCACTTTCTATAAAAAGATATATTTTTTAATGGCATTTATTAATAAGTGGGACGGGTATAATTTGACCCCAAGTTTTCAAGAAAAAGTTAAATGAAACACTCTGATATCACCCCCACCCACCACCACCCTCTTAGGTAGCAAATACCCAGATACTAAGCTGAGAGCTGCTGCTATTAGGAGAAGTGTCCAAATGGCCATGGGAGAAGTGATTTTTTGCTTCCTAAACTTTCTGCTATGAGGACCACTAGGCAAAATGTGAGGGCCATGGACCGTAGCCTTTTTCTTAACACTTGATGAGCTTTTTGATGTGCAAATGTTACTGTAGATCCGTACAAGCTCAGTACTGATCCTGAATTTCTGCTTGTGGGCATCATGCTGCCTGTGAGCACCTTCCCTAGCTTAATGGCTACAAAAACCTGCTCTAGTTATGGTCTGGTTTGATACAGAGCCTGTTATTCGTTGGGTATTTTTGACGGAGCACTGGCGATGATTCGGAACGCTGTCTTGTCTCATGCTTACTTACTAAATTCATCTTTGGGTAACACGTAATTAGCATTTCGTACTGTACGGTGTGGAGGGGAATGTATACATTTTAATAAATAGAACATTTTTACCAGGGACAAAAACGCTGTTTGAATTCGCTGCAGAAATTTGTGACCAAAATAAATAAGGGAAGTGTTCAAAAATCATGGCATGTAGGTATTTTTTAGGGTAAAGTATTTCCTTTGTGGAAATAGCAATTTGATTTGACTTTTTTAAACTGAAGCTTTTTGCATTTTTCTTTTCCAAATGGCATTTTCTTTGAAGGATTGACCTAATTTAGGAAAAAAAAAAACAGATAAGAAAGAAAGGAAAGTTTTAAATGACTTCCAAATGATACTCAGCATTTCATTTTCAGCTGAAGAAAATGTTTTGGGCTGACTCAAGTGATTTGTTTTGTTTTTTTTTTTTGTTTGTTTCATTAAAACCAAATGAAAACCTTCAAACTTCCCGTTTTGCTTTGCTTTGACTCTGTAATTTTTTTTCCTCCACAGTTATTATGCTTGGCCACGCCACTGGAAAATGCAGTAATTCACTGAAGTGAATCACCACTGGTGACCTCTTTGAAAATACTTTTGCTGATACACCTCAAACATCTCCAGTCTTTCACATCTTTCCTCAGGTCTGAGCATTTGTTAATTAAGCATTGCCACACAGTGCTGAGGGAAAAAGCTATTACGATAAAATGAATACAGGATTTTATGTGACCTGGCTGGAGACATCGGGACCATCAGTTTTCCAAGCAAGGAGAAAACCCGAGGTTCTTGGAGTGTTTCCTCCTCAAACTATGGTAGGCAATCCTGCATCTCTGCTGGGTTTATCTGTCCACGTAAAGTGGTCAAGAATGCAATCACTGCAACAGCTAGGTAAATTTGGCTGAGAAATGATGTTTTTTTCCGACGGATAAATGACATGTTCCAAGCCCCAGTGTTGCCTTGTATGGGACATTTCACAAAAGGTAATCAGGCACTGGTGCAAAAAGAAAAAAAGACTGAACTTTCTGTGGATGTGCAATGCAAACAAAACTGCAGCTTTGCCTTCCCCACCCTTGCACCAAAACTATGTTGAGGTTTTGGAAGGTATATTCATATTTTCGTTTCCACTCCTCCAAGGTAGGACAAGAGGCAGGATGTGCTGAAATCCCACAAAGGGCCGTCTGGACTGGGTATGTTTCCAGCACACTTCTGCAGAGCCCACGATGGCTCTTGTCCGTGAGCGATTTGGAGGTGAGGCTTTTCCCATGAGTTGAAACTTTCACCCAGCCTCGCCATCCTGTGTAAAAATTGAATCTTCGTTGTGGGTGACGGAGAATGATCCTGGCTTATGAATGGAAAGAGGGCGAAATAAAATCTTCACTCCTAAACTAGTTTTACAGTTGAGCCTTGGCTGTGGGCAAGTCCCTGTTTGAGGCTGCAAAAATTTTTGCTGTCTTTGAAATCAGAGTGAGTTTTACCCCTACCTGGAAACAGAGCAGAGGTGGGCCAGCAGGTAGGGACCAGCAGAGGAGTAGTCAGGGAGAATAAAGCAAGATTATTTAATAGGAGAATTACAGTCTTTTATTTGCATTGTTTCTTTTCCCCAGCTCCACGCTTTGCATAAAGCTGTCTTTGTTAAAACATCGTGTTGGGCTGCGGTATTGGATTGACAAAAAGGCATTTATACCAGGGTTTAACGCAGCACAGAAACAAAGTATAGCTACTTTAAATGAAAATCGAGGGTGAGGAGCCTCCCAAGAGCCTCGAATTTTAAACAAATTACAAGAAGTATTTCTCAGGTGAAATTGGAAAGAGTGCTCTGTGATGCAGAAGAGTGGCCATGAGTCCTCTGTGTTCACACCGTCTTGGGTACTGTAAGGAGCTTTCTTGTGAAACTGTTTGCCAAACCAGAAGTCCTAAATTGAAATGTGTTGACAGAAAGAATCTTACTACTTATTTATAATTTAAATACATCTTGAGGCAGGTTATGAGATGATGTGGGTAAGTCTTAATCCACCCTCCTTCCTCCCTCCCCGCGTCCTGGTGCTCCTTCCAGCGCTGGCTGGGGTTGCCCAGGCATTCGGCATTTCGGGTGCTGATGCTGGGCATCAACCCTTCTCCTTGCATTTCAGAGAGGGGCGAGGGTACTGGGAACTTGTCAGGATCAGGCCCTTCACCTCATGCAATCCTATGACCCCGAGGGAGCCCACACACAGATTTGTTCCGTAACACATAACAAACAACTTCGTTTTACTTAAGGGAGGGAGATGAGCACTTCGAACGAATGATGCATTAAATCGGGGCTGCCAACTGCACCCTGATGCAAGCGCTTTATGCCAAGATCTGTCTATCTATCTATATAATCTTTTATATTCCCAGCTCTTCCTGCTCATCTATCTATCCATCTCTCTCACTCGCTCTCTGTATATGCCTTCCTTATTTCAAACTCTTTCTGTCTATCTGTCTGTTAATCTACCTACTTATTTTGAGGGCTGTCATCAGAAGAGCAGCTATTACGGTGTTTTACCTATGCTGGCAAAGGACACATTACAATTCCCCTGAAAAAATTACTGTTGCATGGAGATCAGGCCCCACTTTAGCTTGGCTGAAATCAAGTGAAAATGGCAGTTGGGTGGCAGGTTTTATTGTCCAGTGGTCAGAGCCTGGAGCTGGGGTTTAGGGACTGTAGGATCTAGTTCATGGTCAGCTGGGGAATCGTCTCCTTGCAATCTCTCTCCTGTCCTCATAAAGTTTTCCTCCTTTTTCTAATTTCTACAATCTCCAGGCCTGCTGTGGACATCATAAACAAGTTTCTATTTTTTTGCATAGAAAACTGATCCACGGGCTTTGTAGGTGCTACTGAAAGGAGATAACATCTTGTTTTCCCCATACACTGCCCTCACATGTGAGAGGTACCCTCCATCCCTCTTTAAAGGCATCTTGGAGGGGAGCTGCCATTTTGCATGTAATTATTTGTATTCTCTCCTCTCAGACAATCAGATTTAACTTTTTATTTTCTTATTTATCTTTTGCTTGCTGTCATCTGAAAGAAAACAAATTTGACCCATTCTCTTCTTCCCCCCATCCCTTCTTTCTCTGTTGTCCCCATGTTTTACTCTCTGTATATAGTAAAACACATGCTGAACTTACTTGGATTGTATTCACATGTATTAACTTCTACAGCCTGCAGCGAACAATGAAAACCCATCCTAGCAGGGAAATAACAGTAGCTGCACATTGGCTTGTAAAGGCAGAGGAAGAGTTTCAACGTACACAAGGAAATCGAACCTCCGATTTGCATAAGACTAGACTGTGCTAATTTGTTGAGTGAATAGATAGATGAGAAACAAAAACATGCCTTAAAGCATGAGGGGATGGTTACTGCAGAAACCAGTACCCAAAATGGGTCAGATCCAAAGCCAGCAGAGCCCACTGGCAGCTGTTGGAGTTGGTCTTGATCAAAGGGTGAATAAAAAGCAAATATTCATCTGCTCCATGAAACTGCAGCCCTTGCATTTGAAAGGCAGCAGGGATCCACCTGGCACTAAGGGATGCTCCAGAAGTGAGAGTATATCCAGGGCTGTGTGCAGGATTTCCCAGGCCCCCCAGAAAGCTAAGATTATTATTTTTTTCAGGGTTCACCATCTATAAGCCTTCCCAGAGTTTGGCGGAGATGTTTTGCTGGAGAAGCACAGAGTGAGGCAGATGGGAACACTATCGCATTTCCTCTCCTTTCCCAGTGAAGTGCTTGCCACTCTTGCAGACAAAACTTAAATTTCCCAAGGGAATTGAAATCAACGGAAATCTCTGGGACTTTTCCTCTTTGTTATCTGTGAAAGAAAGTCTTTAGGTCTGTAGTCAAGAAGCATGATCATCTCCAGCAGCAAAGAGAGAACACTTGTACACACACCTATGATATATGTATACGTGAATATGTGTACATATATACGTGTATATACATATAAATCCAGCTGAGTAGGTTTTCCATGTCGAATAAATACTTGGGATCCCCAGGATCAGACAGTTTGATGAAATACGCCTTTGCTAAGCATTTGCTATTTTCTTCACCAATTTGATTTATTTAACTAACAATAAGGAATGATCTCAGAGCAAAAACCAAAATAATCATTTCTCTATGCGAAAAAGATCTAAAATAATAAATGCCAAGAGCTCGCTGAGATGAAAGACCTGAGGTGGTTGTTCTGGAGGAAGGGAAGCTGCTTTGTGGAAGTGCAATAATATTTTCCTTGCCTTAAGACTATGAAGGCTTTTCTGTTCAAGCTTTCCCCTGGAGCTTTAGCAGGATACGGCCGTGTTATTACACCTTTGATAGCGCACAGCCAGGCGATAGCTGCGTTAACAGGTGTGTAAGGGGTTGTAGCGAAATTTTACAGTCAGGGCTTGTTTTCAGGAATCCTTTTGATTATGTCTTTAAACAGTACAGCTAGGTGGCAAGAAGACCGCAGCAAACTTGTCCCTGTAGATGAAGTCCTGGGTGGCTCTGACACGTTGCAATGTTTCCAGCCGGAGGTTGTGTGAGCCCGCAGGTTGCTGAGCTGGGTATCTATGAAGGCTATAGCTTCTGCTGCCTGCCTTTGGCTTGCTTCTGGCTGATGCCATTGGACGGGAACGATATTGAGCGTTATTGAAAGGTGCCTGAACACCTCCAGAGGGAGGTGGTGCAGGGAGCTGTAGAGAGCAGAATGGAAGTAAATATAATGTTTTCCTGGAAAGGTAGCAAATGCAGCAAATAGCATGGGAAGAAACTTCAGGGATGAGGGAAGTCAATCCCTCTCTCTGACCTCGAGGTCTTTTAAGACAGGTTCAGCTACAGTCCTTATGGGCTGGTATTTGCCAGAGGTTCTTAAAACCTCCTCTTCCTGTGATTAATACACTCACCATTATAAAGAATTCCTCTCATCTTGTCTGATGTCTCCAAGGAAAAACACAAGACTTCACAGTATCCCTAAACCACCAATTACTTATTAGTTATATGGCAAGCCCAAGAGATCACAAGTTGCCCCTTGGGCAAACAGCCGTTACCTATTATGGAAAATAACGATCTGACTTTTGGATAACTGAAAGGGAAGGTTCATGAGTGAGGTGCTCACTTTGTTAGAGAACTGCCAACGATTTTATAGCTGGCGATGGCTGACAAGGTATCTCCTCTGCTGGCAAACCACAAGGGAAAAATAGGCAGCTATCAAAGGGGTTCATGAACCTAGACAGATTGCTGGGCTTAGTGCTTTTCCACTGGGCATTGGCAGCCCTCTGGTCTTCTACTGCATGGGATATCCAATGAGGGCCAATGAGATATGAGCTCTGCATGGGGGTGTAGGCTGAGTAAGGACTGGGATCTTCAATGGGAAGGTCTGTAAGACTTTGCCTTGTCAACAGTTTTATGCGTATTGCTTTAGACTCTTCGTAATCATGTTTACCAGATTCATTAGCTGTGTAAAAGAAGCTAAGGGGTGTCTTTGCTCTTGCAAATCCATCATATCCAAAAAACACGAGTGTCTCCCATTTCTGTAAGTGACTTTCTCCATGTTCAGGTTCTGTATATCCTCTCTGCCTAGGAGCTTCCAAGGAGAGGTGGCCTGTCCACTTGTTTGTTTTTCTCCTGGATGTGGTGGTGGTGTACTGTCCTCCACACCATGATCTCAACGTGTGCAGTCAGAAAACCCAAATAGTATATTTTAGTATATTACATTGTTATCCCTGTTGACATCCTTTGTGGTTCTTTGAAATAAGTCCCTAATTACCTGCTGCACCAGTGACCATAACAGGGATCAGTAGAGTTGTAACCCCTTTTGTAGCATCTTATCCAGACTCCCCTTCAAGTCCCTAGGAAAATCCTTGATGACTCTGGATGGGAACCTGTATCTCTGCGTGGCCGGTTCCTCATTGAGGAAGGGTCCCCTCTTGGCTCAAGGAGTCTGAAGCTGATTAAACTCTTTCTTTGCTGCCTTTCTTCTGTCCTCCATTCCACCTCTTAAACTTAATTGTTTCTCCTTCTTCGTGTGCTCCTTCTCTGCTTTCTGCAGTCTTCCTTTCCAACGGGCTGGTTCCCAGCAGGAAAGCTACTGGTGACTCTTACTTCATGATATTTGTAGCTATATATTTAGGGGAGCATTTGGAGTAGGAGTTTTGGGAGGTTAACTGGCTCCACCTTTGAATGTCCATCTCAGGGTTTTGTTGCTGAGCCGTGTCTGTGGTGGATGAATGTGCAGGAGGCGATGAGTGCTTGTGGCAATGGCCGCCGCTTGTCTGTCCATCCACCTACTCCTTGTCATACTCTTTCGGAAATCTCAGTGTGAGAAATGCCCAAATATCTAAGATCCTATTGCATCCCTTCTCTGAAAACATCCTGCCGACTGCGGCCTCCTCCAAGCTCTTGCTGCAGCACCCAGTTTGGCAGAGTCCTGCAAGCCATTTTGTAGATCTTAGCGATTGCACAGCCCTCATTTTGAAGGCTCCCCAGTGTTTGCTTCAGGTATGCCAAAAAGAGGGTGCGGTACAGGCTTTGGTGACTTGGCACCCACTGACTTGAGTCAGTATTTTCAAGCCCTCAATTTTGCAGACAGTGGAACCTGGAACACTGGCTCCGCTCACGGTCCTCCTCCTCCTTCTTCTTCCCTTCATCAAGGGGGCTGGTGCATGAGTGCACAGAGTGCTGGTAGGAGCCACCATGATGGAGACCATCTAGGCTGGCAGGGTGAGACATGAGTGGGGAAAGGGGAGCAACACCCAGACGGCAAGAACAACCCAGTGATCCTCAGAGCACTGGGATGGCCACTGCGCCATGTGAGGCCCTCATCATTGAGACTACATTGTGGGCTTGAATCGTACCACTTGGCTGGGAGGTATCTACACTTTGCAAGTGTGCCAAGATAACCATCTAGAGCTGTCTACACGTGTGCAGGGTTATCTTTGACAATACAATGTGTGGAACCAACAGCAATAATACAGTGCCATGGCTATGTATTATAACAACTAGCGATGGGGCAAAGTTGAGTTCAAGTTGAACCTACGTATCAAAAAAGACCTTTGCTGTGAGAGTTTATGAGGAGTGGAGCAGTTGTCATAGAAAAGCGAGGACTATCATACAGAGTGTTTAAGGCTGGACAAGACACTAGGGAATGTACCAGTCCCACCTTGTCAGCCTGCCTGACCCAGCCTGCCTTTTCCCCCTTTCTAGCGTGTTGCCTCACCTGGGATCACCCAGATCTCAGTGACAATAGATCGGGGAGGCCATGCAACCTGGCCTCCAACAAAAGGAGGATTCTTCCACCTGCCCTGCCTATACCACACACAACAAAGAGATGGCTGTTAGTTCACGATCATTTCCCCTCCTGATTTTTTAATCCTGAAGTAAACATGCTGCAGCTACAGGAGGGGTGGTATGCAGACACCGGGCCAGGGCTGGATTCTACTGTGGTGGTAGGACGGGAATTCCACTGCAGGCTAAGGGGAAGGGAGAGCCCTCCAAGCTAATGTAATGTGGGAGGTCTAATTCCTACCATCCCAGGCCTGATTTGTAGGCAACAGATTATTTCACTGGCTTTCGTGATGGTTCTTATATCTTAGGTTTGTTTTTTCAGGGTTTTTTTTTTTTTTTACATGAAAGCAGGAGTGTGTGGATTTTGCAGGTAAATTATAATGAAAGCTGATGGGTGCTTGTGTAGGCTTGTAGAGGGTTTGCACACAGAAAGCGAGCAGGGGCTGGAGGGAATAGCTGAATGCCCAGGGAAGGTTTAATTAGCATATAGTGAAAAAACTAAAGGTTATACCTAGCCCCAATTCCGTGAAAGACAAAAACCGACTGTTCTCAGAACATACCTCAGCAGCAAACCCTGTCGCACCTGATGCAATGCTTCCCTCTTGGGCCACCCACCTCCAAGACATGATTATGCAGTGAGAAAGGAGCAGCGCTTTGCACTTTCTGTTATCATGGTCCTTCTTAATTATACATGCGTAAGCGTTCAGACACGAGCATGGTACACATCCAGGGGAAGTGAGATTCATCTGAGAATCTTCTACCGCTTGGCAAGCATTTATTAACTCAGCCTCCTAACACCCCCGTGAGGAAAAATGTGTCGAAACCCATTTTCAGTATTAATTTAAAAAAAAAAACAAACTTAAGCAAGCAAAGTGATTTGCTCAAAGCCAAACAGCAGGTTGGTGTGAACAAGCTTGCCTTAAAAACCCAGAATAAGGGATTTTTGCCCTTCGTCTCTCCACACCAAGCCGTGTTCCCACATCGCTCTGTGTTTCTACAGAAACTACAACAGGGGGGTCCCGCTCTGTGACTCAGGGGCTTGGTCCAAATCCAGAGCGCCGTGTTTCCATGATTACTCCTCCTTTATGTAAAATGGCCCTTGTACAGGCTCATCTTGCTGAGCTGTTTGGCACTGCTCCTGGGCCTGACTGCTACCATGGGGTAGGACTGCAGGATCACATTTCCATTTTGTAAGAAGACGCGCTTTCTCAGGATGCACGGAGGCCTGGCTAATTTCAGTAGGAAGTCTGCTTGAACCAGAGCTGCAAGCTTGGATCTACTGCATTATTATTAACATTAATATTCATTGCAGTAGTGCGTCGAATCCCTAATCAGCGATCACAGCTCTTGTGCCAGGAAACAGTAATTGTCCTTAGCAATCTCAGGTCTAGATCCACCAGAGTTTAACTTCTAATTATGTGCTAACATCCACAGGTTTTCTCGGGAAGCCGTAAGCTGGGAACAAAACTAGCTTTGCAGACCTTGGCTGAAATCCGCAATACAACACCCTTCCTCGGCGTCCCGGTGCAAAACTGCTCTCCGTGTGAGGAGAGCAGACCTCTCCATGTGCCCTCCACGAAGGGCAGCTCGCCGTGTGAGAACCGGCCATCCCGTGCATGCTTCATATTGCAGGATCAAGGCCTCTATTAATGACAAGGCTTGACAATGGGATGAGACCTACAAAGAGAGGGAGAAGGAGGTGCCGAGGGTGTCTTGCGATTATGCGGTTAGCGTGTGTTTCTCCACCATGCAACAAAAGGGGAAAGAAAACCAGCTAGACTACAACAGGCATCCTTGTGCGGCCTCCAAACTGCAGCGTCATTCACAGCCTCACTTGGAAACCCTTGCAAACTTTTATTAACATCTGCTCCTCCATGAATAGCGATATTTTATGCACAGAAACTCAGCTTCACCTCCCTCTCCTACCTTTTTCTTTCTTGTGTGCATGCTGATTCCGTCCTTTTTTTTCCTCTTTTTTTGGTGGTTGCCTAGTAGCTAGCAGTTGCATTCTGCCTTATCAGATTGTGCCTAGTTACAATCTTTCTCTATGTGCCGAGGGCAACCCACCATAAGAGCATATGGAATATTTTAGCGTGCGTTGCTGTTCCTTTTCTCTTTCTTTATTTTTTTTTTTCTAAATAGACTTCAGCTTTATTCCCAGCATAGTTTTGTTGCCATTCAGATGGTCTTTTGTCTCTGATAAAAGCTGACATCCAGAGCCTAGGAGCTATCAGGCGAACTGAGAAAGGTGGTAAGGTTTGATGCCTTTGGAGCCCTTCTTAGCATAAAAAAAAAGGTAAAAACATTCTGAGCAGGATTCAACCCTCCTTCCTTCTGGCGTCTGAGTGAGAAACCTGTGTTCAGTCCATGTAATGCATGAACTGCCTCTTGGAGGTGCCTACAAGTACCTGGAAGTAGAGAGAGCCTCCAAAACGTGGCCTCTGAAATTCAGACTGTGCCGTATAAGCAGCAGAGCCACACATGTGGCGTGCTCTTCCAATTCTGGTTTACCTTGCTGGCTTTGTTGGATGGGACAAAAAGGGAAAGTCAATGACACCTCTTGATCCAAGCTAGACTCTTCCTTAAGCAGTGACAAAGGAAAGCATGCGGCTTTTGGCATGGCATGACACACGAGCTAACTGAGGGCTGTTGGGCTGCCTCTTCCTGGTCTCTTTACAAAGTCTGATCTTCAATGTTGGTGCAGATCAGTGTTTCACACTGGGCGTGCGAGCAAGGGGGAGTTGGCCATGTTGTTCTTATTAGGCTCCCTTTCTGATGGAAATTTGACTCATGAGATCATGTTCTGTGCTGGGGCGTGTGTGCACGACTCTGTGGCTGTGCGCCTGGTAACTTTGGAAGCCACTGGCCCAATTCAATCACATTTGACAGCAGGGCTAGAGATTTAAAGATATGCAGCTCCTGTAAGTTGTTGGAAAACAGGCAACTGACTGGACCTGGAGGTTTTGTTGAAAGGCAGGCAATGTGAGGTCCGCCCTTGTTAGACATTAGAGAATCCACACAGGAAAGATGTTTTGAATGCCTTACCTGTAGGAACAGTTTATGCCCTATCAGGCACCACAGAATTCACTGCCTGCTTCTGTTTTCTCTGTGGTATGTAGTAAGTCACAAACCGATGCTTAAGCTAGCTTTTTCTCTCTCTGTCTCTCTCTTTTTCTCTCTTTTTCTTTCTCTTCTTCTTTTTCTCCTTTTCTTTTCTTTTCTCCTTTTCTTTTCTGTTTCTTTTCTTTTCTTTTCTTTTCTTTTC
>NW_010538674.1:0-15594 GCF_000687285.1 Phaethon lepturus
GACCTCGGCCTGGGCCTGTCGCAACTGCCGCATCTGCGGGCGCTTTCTGGCGAACTCTGTTAACGTTTGGGCTGTTCAGAAGGACCTAGTAAGGCGCGAAGCAACAGTTAACAATTAGCTGCCTAATTAATATATTTAATTTGCTGGACACCAGGCTTACCCACAAGCCTGGCTCAGTTTCCAAGCTTGCTTGGGACCGTGCTGCCCTGTCCACAAATGGGACAAAGCTGCCATGGTTCATGGCGGTGAAACTGGAAAGCTGTTTCAAGCTCATAAAAGCTTGTCCATGCTGTGAAATTCCGTGTAAAGTGGCAGTTGCTGCAACCAGCAAGTACAGCCTGAGCAGCCAGTATCCACTGGTCATGCAGCAGCCTCCAGTTAGGCCTCCCCTCTGCCCTGTTCTACCCAGGAAGGTCACTGGTGATGAAGGGTCCCATCGTACCCTCCCAGACAGTGTGTCTTGGCTCTCTGATGCAAAAGTTAAGTTACAGTATCCCTTCTCTGCGTTGACTAGAGATGCTGAGTATGTCCAGAGTTTTATAGTCAAATATATAATACAGTTTACTGCAGCTCAGGAATCCTTGCCCTTTTTCAGGATTTTTTCTTGCTGTTCTGACTCAGATTCATTAGAATTAACTGGATGCCATATCTTTTCCTGCTTTGTTCATGCAAACCTTTGATCATCTGAGTCTTTTGAAGAATGGTATGGAGAGACTGCTAAATCACATCTCATTCTGCATCCTCACAGGGACACAATTTCTCTTGAAAAAGGGAGAGCTTTCCTAGCAATCTGCTTGGTATCTCGCCGAAACAAGCATGTTCCAATCAGTTGGCTTTGAATAGCACTTTGTGTAGGTCTCCTATGATGGATTCAATATGTCAGTACCTTGATAATAGAGACTTTGATTCTGTAATCATGATGTCACTTTTTTATAGGTATGTAACTTTGCCAGCACCAGTGTAACCTCAGTAGGTATTTAAGAGAAAGTTGGTTAAACTGATGTGGAAAAGTTGAGGGAACAGCAGAGCCTTGAAAAACTTTTTTGAATCTCAGCATTTAAGTAAAACTTGGTAACTTGGTGCAGCTTGAGTGTTGCTGTCATTCCCTAGGGAAGGAAGCAAAACTTGCAGGTCCAGTTCATGTAGTAAGCTTTCTTTGGTGTATGTATGTGAGACAGTATCTGAGCTGTCGATAACAAAGCTCCGGGAAGTAATCTCTGCCATTTAAATGACAGGTAGCTCATAAACTGGAAGGACGTATCTCTGGTAGTGTTGGGTGGTGCTGACATATGGTTCAATTAAATATTTGATTCAGAAATAATTTTGCTTATTGGTGATGTCTTCTCATTAATTATCTGTTGATCTGGCCCTAGGCTTATTTTAAAATGAAATGGATGCATTTACTTAGTTCAAATAAACAAAACAAATCCTGTAACTTTAATGAGAGATTTAACAAAGAAATATTTTTGTGTCTAGTTAATAATTATTTAAGGGGCAAGAAGAGGATATTCAGATGGATGCATATTGCTCATGAAATGAAGAGAACCAAAATGTAGAAGATGGTATGTCAGAAAACTTGACAGTGATTAGCTTATGTCTTTCTTTTAGGAAGACTCTCTGCTCCAGTCAGCATACTACTGTTTCACTACTCCATGTCTGTGGATG
The DNA here is from genome assembly GCF_000687285.1 of Phaethon lepturus. Taxonomy (NCBI): domain Eukaryota; kingdom Metazoa; phylum Chordata; class Aves; order Phaethontiformes; family Phaethontidae; genus Phaethon; species Phaethon lepturus. The sequence goes on from NW_010538674.1 coordinate 1,666, forward strand.
AACAGGAAGTGAAGCAAACGAAGAGAGCAACATCTGTTACCTTTTAATGAACGTCAAAAAACAGGTTAAACTCGTCAGTGATCAATCTTTTCATTTTACTGCCACAAATCTTATTCCTGAAATCCTGGACTAATTATAGGCTGAGATCTTGTATGCTAAACCTCACTATTTAGGAGATTGCTTTGTGTGAACATTCCAATAGAAAAGAAGATTAGTACTCGTGAGTCTAACATAATTAACCTATCCTCTTTCATGTTTTTTCTAAACCATGGTGTCATGTTGAAGGAGGATTATGGAAGAGGAAGAAGAATTCCTTTTTCTCGAACCCTGGGGAAGAGAGCCTTTTTGGTACAGTGCCAGATGGATGAACTTACCCAAAACACATTCTGTGGTCCCTGATTCCGATATACTTAATGGAGCTGAATTTTTTTTATTCAGAGTACACTCCACTTACATGAAAGCTATGGGACATTCTTCAAAAATGTGGGCAACTAAAGATCACATTTTTGGTCAGTCTTGAGTTCTTTTGCATAGTCTTAAGAGAACTGGAAATACAGCAGTCAAAGCTCTGGTTTCAAGTAACAGCATTATAAATAATACATTGACGGTAAATACAGCCTCACACTTGATTTTGACTATACATCTAATAAATTAAGTTTCTGCAAGCTGCTTCTTGATGATAATCTGTTTACCAAATTTTTGTCCCTACCAAAATAATATTTCATTTGTGTTGTATATGTTCTTTACCTGTGAGGCATAGTTGACTTGTTTTGATAATTGATGATGTCAAAATAAATGTTGTTTCAGGACAAATATTAGAATTGTTAATAGTGTGTAGATATTGAGAAACCCTTCCATCCTTATTTATCTGCCTATGTATTGTACTGCATATGCATTGTGGTGGAAAAATTATTATGAAGTGAAAGTCTATCTTTTGAACTGTAGAGAAGAGAAATACCTATCTTGAGCTGAGACAAACTTCTTAATAAGCTGGTGTTTCAAAAGAAATTTTTGAAGCTTCACAGTACCTACTTATCCAGGTTTATTAAGGTGTTAAACAGGATCTAGAATTCACTTCCAAGTTTTGGTGAAAGCCGGCTATTTACACTCCCACAGAATGTGGAGGTTTTGATCCACTTAGCGCTCTGAAGAATGTCTGTTTTGACCAGGAGCATCCCAATCCTGTCTGGGTTAATTTGAACTTGCAGCTTTTCCTTTAAGAGCTAAGATCTACAGACAGCCTGAAGATGTGCATAATGACTATATTAGCAGAATTGGTAAGGCAGAATAATTAATCATGGCTATTAAAATTCTATGTCATTTCTGCTTGTTGATTTTGATTGGAAGCAACCTTTATGAAACATTTATTTAGTCACTAAATAAATGTACCAGATGTGCTCGTGCAAACTTACAGTGATTTGAGAGAAGGAGCTTGCAGGGTTAGAGAGCTAGATAAAGCCTCCAGTAGTATCGTGTCTTTGGTTAGGATGTTGTGATGCCACTGGAGACACCATAACAATCCTGTAAACAGAGGTACTGTTTACATAATGCAGTGTAAAGAGAACAGCAAGGTCTCTAGTCTTTCCTACCCTGCTCTTTCAATTATTATTTTTATAAAGCAGCCTATTGTTAGTCCATCCCATTCTCTGAATGAAGATGGACTGTGAAAGCATTGTAGTTGGTGCCGCTATGCATTTTTTTCTGTGCAGGAAAGGAAATTGATAATTAGCAGTACATGCACAATGTAATACGCGGAGTTAAAGAAATGCATATCAGATGCGTGTGTTTGTGTACAGTATGATGTGATGCAGTGGGCACGAAAACGGCTGTTTTCTCTAGTTAGAAAGCTCAATTTTCTCATTTCACAGGAAATGCTAGAACTGAGGAGAGCGCCTTTACAGTGTCATTGTCCCTAGCAGGGTCTGATCTGCTTTTGCAGCTGAAGGTGATAGACTGGGAGCTTAGCTGAGAGCAGGAGTCCAGGGTGTTGCACAGCGCACAGGGCCAATGAGAGCGTGCATTTCAGGACATGCTTCTGCAGATGGCCTATTGTGATGGACGGGGTGGAACAGCAGCCACCCAAATTCACCCAGCAAATGACATTTTGCTGCAAAAGCGTGGCGGAGCCAATCGCGCACTGCACTGCGCAGCCAATGGATGCCGGTCTCTTACCCAGCCACTGGCAGGGGCTCCGTGACTGTAGGACCTTGGTACAGCTCTGCAAACTGCAATTCCTGCAGAGACAGCCCTCTCTGAGTTTGTTTCTCAGCACAATAGTCATCCTTGCTGTGATTCATTTCCCAGTAATAACAATGCCATTGTAAATTAGCAGCGTAAAGCCGGGGAGTAACGTGCCTTGCCTGCCACGTGATATTCTGCAGCTGGTGGGGAGAGTGCCTAAGTAATTTGGGTCTTGTTTCCTATTTAGCATTGCCACGGCTGCCTACCCAGCAGACCTGCTTACGAGAGCCAGAGGGATGGTGGTAGTTACGGGGCAGAACAAAGTGAGTGGAAACCCGGATGATGCCATGTCGAGCTCAGATGCAGAGGATGATTTCCAAGAGCCAGCCACTCCTACTGCAACCCAGGCAGGACAAGCACTACCTCTGCTGCCTCAGCAGGTAAGAGCTCTCTGGTACTGTTCATCTGATAAGGTCCAGTTATTGCAGCACGTACTGCTCAGGTGCCAAAGAATTCAGGATTTCTTTGTTGGTGTATTTATGGATATTCAGTTCAGTTTCCATTAGTAGCTAAATGGTTGAATAAAGCTAAGTCTCTTGAATTTTACTTCAATAGCTTTGCAGCATTACTCAGAATTTCCACCCATGTTTGGACTTGACAAATACAAGTAGGTTTTTATTCTGGTACTAAGGCATTTTAAGGTGTGATACTAAGATTATAGGCCTGCTGTAAACCTAATGTAAATACAGAATCACTGTTTTTTTCAGTGTGTAGTATGGTATAGTATAGTGATGTAAAGGAACCAGTAGAGTAGCAACTGAGTGCGAGTCCCAAGATTGGCCTGAGATTACCTACCTTTTTTTTTGTGTGTGTGTGTGTATGGAAGGGCAGGCAAGTGGTGTTTCTTTTGATTTTTCTTTCCCCAAAAGACCCAAGAAGAGGCATTCATACTTTTAATGAATATCTGGTCTTAAAGCTGAGTGATTACCACTGTTTCAGATTTCCAACTGAAATGAAAACATTTACTGGTTACACCCAGAAGCCAGCCAAAGTATTCAAGGTATTAACTCTTGAACCTCACTGTTTTGTGGCAATGGGCCAGGAAGGAAGCATTTGTTGAACCAAACTATGTCACAGTGGCAAAGACTATATGCTGTGTCTTCTAGAAGTTGTAACCCTTTTGGCCTGAATGTGTCTGCAAAGGACTAGAGGCTCATTTCTGATGATGTGATTGCTTTTGCAGTTTCCAGAAGTTGTTCCGCTAAACGTAGGAGGCATGTATTTTACAACAAGACTGTCAACACTGAGACGTTATGAGGACACAATGTTGGCGGCTATGTTCAGTGGAAGACACTATATTCCAACAGATGCTGAAGGCAGATACTTTATTGACAGAGATGGAACCTACTTTGGGTATGTACAGTGTCCTCAGTAGTATACTTTAAAAAGGTGTTACTGAAGAAAATTCTTCTTAAAGAAAAGTAAGTTTGAGCATTTCTTCCTAGTTAAATCATATTTGTCTATTAGGTAACTGTGACTGGTTGGCATCCAGGCCTTCAAAACATCTCAAGAGAAGAGTATATTGCAATTAAAAACCTATTTGTTTTATTTGTACGGGTTTAAGTTTTACAATGGGAAAGAACAACAATGTTTTGAATTTGTGCATTGTCTCCTCTAGAGTACGTCCTTTCAAGGTATCGAGTTGGTTTGATGTTTTATAAAAGAATGTATTTGGCATTGCTATTCATAGGAAACTCTTTTGTACAACACTGCTTTTTTGATTGATATTGCAGTATTTATGATAAAGAGGGAATGGGAAGAATGCATCTAGGTTTCTTAAACTGTTGAAAGTATGATGTTTTCAGTGTTTAAACAGTATATAACTTAAACTGATAAAAAAGCACAACCCTCAAATAATTTTTTTAAATTATTTTTGCTGGTAATGCCATATTCCTTCACCTTCAGGATTCCTTCTTATGTATTTAGCTTTTTAAACTAACTGTGATCTACTAATATTCTGTTTGAATTGGTGTGAGATTGCTAGAAAAGGTAAGCAGTATTCATGGGCTAATGTTCATGGGTTAAGGTCTTTGCCCAAAGTACACTTTGCAATTTAACTTACATTTCTTGTTTCTCCTTTGTAGATATTTCCTTAATGTCTTTAACAGAGAAGGATTGAATTATTTTCAAAGCACATTTGGTTTGTACCATAATCTGGGACAGAAATAGATTAAGATGCTATATTTATTGGAAAATAATTGTTTCTTTACATTTGGCAATTTGGAAGTGCCTGCTGCTTTGTAGGAAAATCAATTCATGTGATGAATAGAAAATATGGCTGGAACAGAGAGCCAAGTTAGCACTTGCTAATTCTAATAAAGATTGCGGTAATGCTTGTTTTATTTGATAATGGTCAATAATAATTTTGTTGGTTAATGTTTACAAAGGGATTTCTTTCTTGTTAAAAGTCTTGTAGCTTAACAGTGTTTCAAAACTACAAGGAAATGTTCTCTCTCCTTTTTATTACTATTAGTATTATAATATATAGTACAAGTGTATATGATATATGACCCTGATCCTGTGAAGAGAACACCTCCTTCGCAAATATACCATCCATTCAGCTAGAATCCCGGTTCTGTGTGGGATTAAATGTCCATGCATATGATCTCCAGGAAAATGGAAAAGATTATTTTGTCACAGACCTAAATTTAACATACAGTGACTGGGATCTCTTTCCCATGAAATACTGTGTCCTCTCCTATTTTAAGTGGTTACTCCACCTTGAACTTTTTGTTTAAAATAGGATGGTATTTTTTTGAATGAGTTTTGACATTAACAGAGGCAAAATGTGAAATGACCTGGAAACTTGAACATGGCAAGTGCTTTTAAAAACATATGTTGGAAATATGACTCACACTTACTTCAGTTACTGTCTAAGCATAGGATTTCTATCTCAATAGAATGAACAATGAATATCCAGCATTTTCTCTTCTTTCCCACCTGCAGCAGTTCTGGTGGAATCTTGTTACTTAACAGTATCTTTGCCCTTTTTTTAGAGACATACTTAACTTTCTACGATCTGGTGACCTGCCACCAAGAGAACGGGTGAGGTCAGTTTACAAGGAAGCTCAGTATTATTCCATAGGACCATTGCTGGACAATCTAGAGGATATCCAGCCTCTTAAAGGAGAAAAAGTTAGACAAGCTTTCCTGGGCCTAATGCCATATTACAAAGGTAAATAAACAAAGTGGTATTCAGTGTTTCTTCTAGCGCGATTCAAATAGTATACATGGTGCTGTCAGATCTGTTTTCAGCTTTCCAACTAATTCCATTGTATTTGAGAAGTTTATTATGTACCTTTCATGCTCTTTACGTCTTTGAGGTCTCCATGTCAGATTTGTTTCTGCTGTATCCAAGGATGTGGATTTTCATGCTGTCTTAAAAGGGAGCAAGATCTAGGCCGTAACATGCAAGGCTCATTAAATGAGAAGGTTTCTCTGCCTCTGCATTTGTTCTGTTATGACCTGGAGTTGAATAAGCTTGGGCATATAGTTTATATCTGTATCTATAGATATATAGTGGTTAATTACTATATATCTAGCTACATGCAGCTTCCCATTTCTATTAATATTATGTTAAGAATAACTTGTTAAACACTGCAGTAATAGCTTTCACATGAAATAATTGCATTTTTTTTCTTTTACTAGGTGCTTCATTGTTATTTTCAACTTTTTTTTTTTTAGATCATTTGGAACGCATAATCGAAATAGCAAAGCTTAGAGCTATGCAAAGAAAAGCAAGATTTGCAAAACTGAAGGTCTGTGTCTTCAAAGAAGAGATGCCCATCACTCCCTATGAATGCCCACATTTCAATTCTCTGCGTTTTGAAAGGAGTGAAAGTGAGACAAAGCTATTTGAACACCATTGCGAAGTAGATGTATCTTTTGGCCCCTGGGAGGCTGTAGCTGATGTATATGATCTTCTGCACTGTATTGTGACAGACCTGTCTGATAGAGGGATAACTGTGGATCATCAGTGTATTGGTGTGTGTGATAAACACCTGATAAATCACTATTACTGCAAGCGTCCTATCTATGAGTTCAAGATTACTTGGTGGTGAGTTACTTTGTCCAGAATGGTGCACGGGATAAAAGGACTTCTAGACGACGATTGCTTTTAATATTTTTGCAGCGTGTCTCTGGAAATGCATTGCTGCTAACATATATCGGAATCCGTCTGCTGAAATGTTGGCTAACGCTTAGCTGCTCAGCAAAAGGGAACCTGTTAAAGAGGTTGAAAATCCTTTGAAATCTTGAAAAACCAGCCTGAAAAAAGACTGTTGGCTCAGGTACCTTAACGAGGCACAAAACAAAATCACCTCATGGAAATTATGGGGAAGAGCATCTAACACCTTTTAAAAGGTGCCACCTACCATGTGGCTTTAGTATCATAGTCTGCAAGATGGATATTGCAGATCTCACCTGCATTATTATAAAGCTGGGGTGCTAATAATGCTGACATAACGTGGTTGAATTTTACCCACTTACAAATGTTTTAGTCACTCCTTAAACTTACCACTTTATAAAATTGAGTAACACCTAGCACAGAGATTCTGGAAATGTTATTTTAATGTAATAGACCATTTAAAAAAAAAAAGAGTATTCCCTATATATGATTAATTGCTGTCGTGATTAAGCTATATTTCTTTTTCAATTAAGAATTTGCATTGTGTATTACAATATTATATTTCAATTATTTCCATTGTTATAAAGAGGAATAGCAGATTTGGAATATATTCCTTAATGCTTTTAGGAATAATAACTGTTCATGGAAGACTTGTGCCTGTTTTTAGCCTTAGAAATTCTAAATGTTTACAGTATCTACAAAAAAGAAGCTCTATAGAATCAGGTCATTTGCAAAGGCTTTTGGTAAATGAGAAAACCCTATATGTATGTTCCTATTAGCAGAAGTAAGAGGAATATTTAATGTATATTATTTTATTACTGACTCTTTTTACATTCTGTGATATTAAACTTTGTTCTAGGGTTAGTCAAATGATGATACTAGACAAGTGCTTCCTTTACCTCACCTTCTTCAGACAATTAAGTCTCATTTTTAACATTCTTGTTGACCTTTCCTGATGCAATACCAGGAGGAAAAAGAATCAACTCTCATATTCAGATATTTCTCCAACTATCAACCGGTTTATCTGAGTAGTAGATTTCTTTCCACAATGAAAGAGACAGCCATCACTGAATCATATTCTTTTCAGAAGGTAATTGTTGCACTTCTGACATTAGTAACCACATCCCAAAGTTGAATTACTGTATATCCAAAACTGAAAGGTAGGTGTAAACATCTGAAGATACTACTGTGTTGTGAGGTATGGAAAACTCAAGTATTTTTCAAAAAGACCTCACTTGAAGTGGCCTCAAAATAATCTTAAAGAGAGAGGGAAAGTAAACGTTTGCATATTGCATTCCATTGGATTCGTTAATCCAAGAGTATTGCTTAATTAAACTTTTGACCAAAACACTTAAGAAATGTGTTAATTACAATGATTAAAATGTTTGAGGTAATGAGGTAATTTTTAGAATAATTCCAAGAACTTTAGATCAAATTGTCTTGCAAAAAGGAGGCAAACTGTTTGCAGTGATCGACCATCACACTTTTATGTATATAATTTAGCAATTTTTAGTAAATTCTCTCTGAGGTGGGGACATAGAGCTCTAATGATGTCTTTTCAAATGTTTACTTACAGGGGATCACTGGCAAGTGCTGAGTTTCAAGTCCAGAGCTTAAATTTTGCAATGGGGCAAAGAAGGAAATTACGTGCATTTGGATCTTATTTTAAGTTCACTTACATTGTTTTCTTAAATATTGGCCTTTGTGTTACAAATTGTTGTACTTGTGTCTGACAACCCAGAATTAAAAGTCAAATTGAGAGTAGTAAAGTTTCCCTAAAATGAGAGGAAGCTGTCTTCACTACTCTGATAGCTTCATTTTTATTTTGTTTCCAGGGAATCTTAAACTGTGACCCACAATTTCTAATAAAATTATGTAAGATCTTAAAGCTGAGGCTTACAAAGTTTTGGCAGCATGTACACTTCAGACATTTAAGTTAAAGGTTTCAGCATCAGTTTATTTAGAGACTACAATGAGAATTGCAGTTTTACTGCGTTCTTCAGTGTTCATTGCCACTTCCCATCTATATATTTACATGGGATATAACTGGTTTGAATTTCAGCACTACTAACAGAAATGGAACACAGTCTAATTTAACAGTATGTTTTTTGGTTTGGCTTTAAAAATTTTTCTTCTGTTATTCTAGAGGAGCTATGATGACAAAATTCCTGTTTCGATTGTGTTTGCTATTTCTTAATATGCACACACTGATATTTTATAACTTTTTCCTGTTCATTGCTTAAGTAATTGAGGAAGACTACCTAACCAAAAAGATGAAGATTAAACTCTTGGTCTGTATCAGTTGCATCTTAATTGAAGATTTCATCCTTCAGATCTTCCAGAAGACAGCAAACATTAAGTGCAATATTGAAAAAGAAAACACAGATTTGAGCCAACACGCTTTCATTAATCACATGCATTCTGTGTTGTGATTTGTGCAAGTTAACAATATTATTATTGACTACACTTGTTCCAAGCAGTCTTTGTTTACAGGGATTTAGATGATATTGCCTAATACATACTCATTTTTTGACAGAAACAGAAGAGTTGTGCAGGTGGATGTCAGGGGAGTATAATCTAATAACTGGTTTATATAACATTATTGACTTTTCTTGGCATATAGAGTAATTTTTGAAATTCTGCATTTGCAACAAAAATGTGAGTAGCTGATCTAAATCCATGTTTAAGATGAATGATGTTTTTGTGTATCAGGAATGCTTTATAATTGTCTAATTAAACTAAATGCATATGTAATACTGTTTTTTTTTTTTTCTTTACTTTAGGACTTTTCTTTGTATCTGGCTAGGCCAGAGGTTTGCTAGAACATACTTACCTATTTCTCTGTGCTTCTTCTGCTTAGCTTTTTTGCCACTTCATCATCTACATAGCTACTTTTCCACCCCCACACTCCCAAATACCCTTTGTTTGCAAGCTGATGCCATAGACAAATGGGCCATGCAGTAAATGGCCTCATGTCATCAATATAATGTTGCTATGAATATCATGTTTGCAGATCATTAAAAGAACAATGCATGTTAGTCCGTTTAGTTCATGCGATTGGAAGGAAAGACATTTTTTATTTCACATTCTGAGACAGGATACATGCCATTTTTGGTTCCAAATTGATATACAGGAACACGTGTGTTAGAATCAACTCTTACCCCCCAAATAAGAAGTCTTAAATGTTTTCAAAGCACAGATTGCATATCTGGATTGCAGTGATTACACTGTTTTTTATGAATACTGGGGGTAATTGTGGGACAGTTGAGGGATAGTTATTTAAAAAGTAGAATTGTTAGCTATTTTTTTAGGTTGCTGTTTGTCTGAACAAAAACGTAATGAGACTAATCTTTTTAACATCCCTTCTATATATGCATTGTCTAGTGTTTTTTAACAGGGAGCAAAGGGAGGTCTTACTATCAAGGTCTCATATTAAGTGATTTAGCCAATTTCACAGCACATTAAATGTTTCTGCATCTCTTTTACACTTGTAAAATAGGAAGGATACCTACTCGTCTTTATAAAGCACTCAAAAATGACATGAAATTATATTTATGTGCAGCATCCTCTTAATGACTGTTGATTTCAAGAGTTTAAAAGAAAAATTTTTAAATAACATAACTTTTCAACTTAGTGCGTGCTTCTTAACTTGAATGCCACAATATTCTACGTGGTAATCTGAAATACTCATTAGTGAACTTGCATCCTCCTTGGAGGAAAGTGAGGGTGTTAGCATCTTTGATCTGGGAAGCCTTTGAGCCATTAACAGATTCTATTTTGTCCTCGTGGTGCATGTTTTTTTCTGAGACTGCTGGATTTTTAGTTTTTTTTAGAGTTGATTTTAACCAAAACCTGTCATGAGGGATCAATTTCTGCATTGATGAGGCTGTGTGTTCTTTGGTTTGTTTTGAGGGTTTTCACGTCTTAGTTATCTGAATAGCAAAAGCTGGAAGTTATTGCAGCAAAAAGTGGTGCCTACCCCCTTTTGATGGATTTTTTTAAGTTTTAGGAAGTCTGCCTGGGAAACACCTCATGATCTAATATATACAAATACCTGAATTAGTTAATGTGAATATTTTTGAGATTTTGTTGTTGTTCAGTTGCATAATACTCTTTCCTGAACTAGCATGAGAGTTAAGGGTTACGTTCAACTTTGGTTTTCTGATAAACCTGTTTATGCCTTAGATACCCAGATATCCCCTGCCCCTATTTTGTAAAATCACTCATCCCAGATGTGTTCAATGTATGAAAATGAAGAATCTTTCTTGATTCTCAACAATCAGTCCATTAACAGAATTGGTATTTCCTAATCCAGTTGCAGTCTCCACTCTTAACGCTCCGCTTAGATGTTTATCACTTCAACAGTGAAACGGAGTAGTCACAGGGTTGGGTCTGGCTAGCACAGCCCTTGAAGGCAAGAGTCAAAGACTCCTGTCATGTGAGAAATGTACTGATTTGCATAAACACATGTTCTGGCCTTTACTGAAGTGATTGTTAAATTCTGGCAAACTCTGAAGGATGTTGATATTTTAAACTGTTCTAAATGATAGCTTTGTTAAACCCTAATCTGTTTTGAGCCAGATTGTTCCTGTGTATGTATTGTGAAAGACAGGCTGGCCAGTTCTTTTATTTATGGTTCTCAGTATATCTGTGTTTTTTCTAATGAAATCTGAAGCCGAGTGAGACTGCTGGTCACTGCCCCCCAGAACTGAATACAGTCTCTTTCAAATGTACCCTGAGCATTGAGCATGTGCTGGTTTTTGCAAATATGAAAGTGGGAGGGAATTAGTTCTGCAGTGTATTTCCCCAGGGACAGTCCTCACTAGCTCTAAAGGAAGGCTTCCGTGAGATCCTGATCCACATTCCCCCACATCTCCATTGGTTAGGTGGAGTGTAAGAGGCATGAGGAGATGAGGTGTCTAGGCTGAAGATGCACAGTGAGGTGACTCTGACTGGATTTCCCCTTGGTCCTTGCTTCTTTCTCTAACCTTTAAGATGTACAACTCTGTGTGCAGGAACCATTTTACTTCTCTCTGCTGCACCCTCAAATTTGTTCACCAGGTGACTATTTAGTCTGTTTTAAACTAAAGGGATTATTTTTTAATATTACAGTATGGTGACTGATAGTTGCTAAAGAATCAGTGAAAAATTTATTACTGAAAAAATACCTGAATAAATGAATTTAAAAACTTATTTATAGCATAGCTGCTTTGATTTTGCTCTTCTGCTTTATTTTTTTCTAAAGACTGTCAAGAAATGTAAACTCTTATTTCTTTTAAGGGCTTACATCTCTTTGATTGTAATATGTATTCAGGCTAAGTACCTACCTGTATTTTGAGTTTTGAGGGCATTGTTGCTTGCTATGAGCTGAAGGATAAGTGCATGGTCTCTCATCTGTTTGCTTTTTTTCTTAAAAAAAAAAAAAAAAATTACTGATTTAATTAACGGTTACGATTCATTTGGCATTTGTAGCCCCCAGGAGCCTTCCTTCTTACTGCACATTCTTGTTTATAGATGACCTGGGACAGGTGACATGATGAGGAAGATGAGGGAAGTGCAAACAGAGAAAGTCTCATGTTAGAGCTGATTGTTTGCATTGCAGAGTGTTCTTTCCATTTTATTTCAACTCTTGTTCTGTGTGAGGCCGAGGAACATTCATCACCATTTGTGTGAAGTCAGGCAGAGGATCCAGTCTGTCTGTGGAAGCCCAGCTAACCTCGACTGTGTTCATCCACTTTCTGTGTAAGTTCATTGTCACATCATTCGGATGTGTCGAGTTAAGTGGGTGGGAAAATCCAGTGGCTGTGGATTGCACTGGGGAATACAGCAGTGACGGGTTAGGTGGCTGTGGGGTCACACTACTTGAATTTTGGCATCGTCATTTAGAGGTCTGGGGGCCTTTATGCCACAGCTTAGGCACTGGATGTTTTTTTTCTGCGTGGCAAAGCAGAATAATCAAGTTTAGGACACAACTGCCTGACAGGTAAGAGAAGACTTGAGAGCAAAGACTGTAGAAAGATGATCTCTTAACTCATCATAAATCTCTGGGACATAGTATTTCTTTCACTTTATTCATTTAATAACTGCTTTACTCTGGACAATTCATAGACCCCACCTGCTTTAAGTTACGATTGGTATTACTGAACCCTGGAGTTGTATTGATCTCTCTAGTTATTTGTAGGTAAACAACTGTAAATGTTTTCAGGTTGTCCACACACAGCAGAGAGGACACAGGATAGTTTCCAGTGTTGGGCTGTGGAAATATAATTTCATTTAACAAACAGAAAAAGCCTCCAAACTTTCCTTACCTTTCTGCAAATAAGCTAGATTTCAGACGGTAATTATGTTCTGTTACTATCTTCTGTATATAGTCCTCTGAACTGGAAATTGCTTTCCAGAACAGCAGTTCTTAGTCATTTTACTTACACAAGCTTAGTATAAGTTTACCTCCACTTTCACTGTGACTTTTAAAAATGGATTTTGTTTCGGTGAATTATAAATTGTATGTGTCTATGCATTGTAACCCGTAATGCCTTTGAAAATCCAGCCTGGATGCTAACGATCAGGGTTTGGAATTATCTCCAAATGTGTTTTGTTCTTAAGTTGATGTGTGATGTTTAATACTGTGGGTACTGTAGTGTATTATTTCTTACTATGTTTGACTTTTCAGTTCAGGTAATATATAGTCTGTGTTTTTTATTTAAAATACATAGACGAAAAAGTGGATATAAAGTTTTTGTTGTACAATAAAAGTACATTATACTGAAAATTGTTGGAATCTGGCTAATCTGGTCTGCAGCAACTGCAGTCCCCCCCCTCACATTCCCAGTGATTTGAGTTTGCGTGCCTGCAAACAAAAATTAAGACACCAGTCTACGTTCCAGGCTTCGGTTAACCGCTGACTCGTTCATCATCGCTTCCTTAACAGATGGCACTTAGGCAGCGTCTCCTCGGGGAGACCAGCTGGTACCAGATCACGTCGGTTCTATTTCCTTCCCTCTTGCTCCGGCCCGCTCATGTGAAGCAGCCCAGAGAAGCTCCGCAGCTGTCCCTGCTGCTGCAGTGCTCGAAAAGAAAGTTAAGTTCCTGGCTTTGCGTAGCTGGCTGTGTTCAGAAGTACTTCCCCTTAGTTACTTCAGAAACAAAGATAACATTTTCCTTGCTGTCTCCTCCGTCTTGCTAAAGCGATCCCTGCTTTCACAGCTGGATGTCTGTGTCGAGCTGTGGGAAGGAAAAGGGGCGGGGGGGGAGATACCGAAAGCAGCCCAGGACAGCGCTGTGTTAACGAGAAGGAAAAGACAAGTTTGAAAAGGCAGCAGCTGCTGCAGGCAGCACGCGCGCACTCCCCAGCGCCGATGTCAGCGGCCTGATGCGCTGGGGTTGAGGCCCCAAGGCCCCAGCAGCCGGGAGCTGGCGCAGCGTGGCCGAGGGGAGGGGAGAAAAGGGAAGGGAAGGGATGCTGCCGTCTGGTGTGCCGGAGGGGGCAGAACGCGAGAAAGACACGTCAATACAAAGACTGGGTCTGTTCCTGTTCCCAGCGTGTACGTAATGCAGAGAGCGTG
>NW_010538675.1:0-4320 GCF_000687285.1 Phaethon lepturus
GGTCCCGTTCGGAGCCAGGGCTCAGCCGCGCTAGAAGCAGGGGAATCCGGTGCCGCAAACCGTGCTTCCTGCGGGAACACGGCGTAGCCGGAGTGCTGACGCACGTGACGTGTGCGGCGCCGCGGATGCCACGGAAGCTGCCGCTGGTGCCGAGGTGCCTCTCCAGCTCTCCGTGTGCCTGCTGTGGCTTCTCCTCCTGCCTGGAAAGCAGTGATTTGTTGCACGCTCTGGCTCACGGGCAGGAATGGGTTTAGCCTGGCTGTCAAGTGGGAGGTCTGCAGCTTGTTCTGGGAGATTTGGGGTCATGAGAGCACTGGTAATTGCTGCTTGCGAGGGTTTGGAGAGTTCCTACAGAAACCACCATCCTTTGATAGCTCTCTGCTCCTGCTGCAGGGTGAGCATGCTGCCTTTGGTTGCCTGACCCTCTAACTTGCATAAACCTCTGCAGAAAGTATTGTTATTGAGGGAAAGGGCTGTGCTCAGCGTCGCCAGCCCTAACACACCCAGCTCAGAGCTCTCCAGCCCCACCACTGTCACGAAGAGGTGACAGTCTCTTCTGCTGCTGGAGGCTTGCTAGCAAAGATAGCCATCTCCGCTTGTCTTTGCATTTTGGAGTAAATTCCTAACTGTGCATAAGAATAAGCTCCTGAGCCTCCTGAGAGGTTGCTGAGAGGAGAAAATGGGTTTGAGAGGGGTACACCGAGGCTGGTTTCAGGGTCTGCAGCTCATCCTGGCGTCTCCCAGTGCTCTCCTGGTCAGCACAGTGGAGGGCCAGACCTCTCCCCCTTGTCCAGTCCCCTCGAGTTTGTCTCTCCTCACACCCAAGCCATTGCTTCTATTTGGAGGTTTTTTCCTTCTGGTTTACTGCAACATGGAATTTTCCTGAGTTTTTTTAATAAATCAAGTCTTTCACCAGTTTGCTGCCATCGTGGCAACATTTCACTCTTGGAATGGAGCGGGGTCCAAAGTCTCCCTCGTGCTGACCTCTGAAGCTGATGTTGCCTGGACCTGGGCAGCCGTATCCTCTTCCAGCCAGACGTGAGTGTGTCCGGAGGTGATCCCTGGCTCTCGCTCTGTGATTAAGGGGAGAAATAGCTTAGTAAAAGGAGAGCAAAGAGTAAAAAAACCTCGCAAGCAGGGTGTCAGGGGTCAAGCAATATTTAATTTCTGTTTTCTGGATGAGAAACTGGGACACGGGGAGACTTAAGTGACTCGTCAGACCCCTTCTGAGGCAGGCATCCCTGCGCAGGGAACCGGACCAAATTAAAATCGAACCAAGCTGAAGTCAACACTTCACATGCTGCTCATGTGTATGATCCTTTCTGCTCTTGTGCTTCTCTGCCGGTCCTCGAAGGCCAAGGACCCCTTGATTTAATTTGTTGAAGCGTTCTCCTCTGCTGCACCTCCTCAGGAGAGAGGCAAAGCGCGGAGCTGCAGCCTCGCAAAAAAATGCCACGTGCCCCAGTCTCTTCGCTGCTGAAGTTAATTCTTGGTGGTCGTGGCTTGGTGCGGCAGGAAGGTTTGTTCTAGGAGATGCTGTACGCAGACGGCCGAGGGGAAGAGCAGCGTCGGAGCCTGCCTGGCAGCCTGCGGCGAGGTGGGAAGGATTTTTGTCGCGGGGTTTTGTGGCGGTGAGAGCTGTAAGGGGGGGGTGTTACAGCGTGTTCCCGCGGGAGCAGAGGGAAGGGTCACATCTGCTAAAGATGAGAGGCTGCGAAAAACCATTGTGTGAGCTGGCCTGTGGAACGGATCCCGTTTAACTACGGGAGCTGGAGGAAAGGACGTGTCCCTCGTGGGGAGGGAGCCGAGCGCGTCCCCGTCCCGGCGGAGAAGGGCTGTAGCTCCCAAAGCGCGACGGAAGCCCCGCAGGTCCCCTGCCTCCTCCTGCCCGCACCCCCTCGCCCCGCGGGCGGGCTGCCGTGGCCACGCGAGGGCTGACATCTGCCCCGGCTCTAGGTGAAGAACGTAGCCAAAATCATATGAGTTTTCAGAGAAGAAGATGTTTTCTTCTCAGGCCAGGCTTCCCTGATGGAGAACGAGGATCCTAGCGAGTCTTAATCTGTCGCTGGGTCTTCACCAGCTCGATTTCAACATGGTGGAAAAAAACTCCAACCAGACCAGTTCCTCTTGCCGTACGCTTGCCTGTGGAAACTGCTGATCTGAGTTAGGGGAAACTTCAAAAATCGGTCTGAACTGGTTATTCACCGCAGAAAACTTCAGCAAGGATGGTTAAATTTCAGCTTAACTCTTTAACTGAAAACAGCCCCCCCGGTGATGTTTTACAGTGTTGTTCTTGGATCGCAATAGTGATACGCATTATAGCGAGCCGTCTCTTTCTTTTCCCCTCCAAAGCCTACAGTTTTGTTTTGGCATTTTGCTCCAATGACTTTTTCCTACTCCCTCGTAACGTGATGGATGGGGCTGGTCTGGACTCCTTCAAACACCCCCTGATCCCTGGGAACTTGGGGGACGGGGACGTGTGTGTAGGTCTCCGGTACTGATAACACAAAGAGCACATCTCTGCTAACCTCTACACACATTCTAAGAAATCCTCTGGATTTCTCTTTTTTAAATATTGAGTAATTGGCCCAAAGCCTGGTGATGAGCGTGATTCAGGGTGCAGGTCCCATTGAGCCTTCTGTGAAAAAAGATGGGTCTTCCCGTGGTTTGAATGGATCCAGCTTCAACTCCCAGGTAGTCAATATTCTGCATTTGCCTACAGTGAAAGAGCCTTCGACGCGAGGAAGCTCTCCCCAGGTCCCATCTCCGAGCTGCAGTCAGTCCCCTCCTAGCCTACTCTTTGGACGAGCTAAATAGACCGAGTTTGTTTTATCCTCTGGGACCTAAGAGTCTGGGAAACCTGCCTCGTGCTCTTCCGGCTTTTTTCTAAACTCTTTTCTATTGCTGCTTTGAAATGTATGATAAAGCAGAACGTGTGATGTTGGGACATATTATATTAGTTGTGATTTCAACAGCGCGATGTTTTGAGGCGATTTTGCCTTTCTACTTTGCTGGGCGTTGCTCTGCTCCTGTGCCCGGGACCTCACTGTCTTCATCGCGTCCTTCCCACTGGGAATGGCACCTTTCGACGTGCCTGGGGGTTTTTTTAGGATGCGTTTCTGCATCTTGTGGATGCACATTCTGTTCCTTATTCCTTTGGGAGCTTGCTTGGCCAATGCCATAGAAAAATCAACCTGAAACGAGTAGATGCCAAATTCCTGTACACCTGACCTGGATAGCAAATACCCTGTGTTTTCTTCCATAACAGTGAGCGTTGCTGTGTGCTCCTTGCTGTGGGGTTTCCTGCAAGCACAGTGGCATTCTGCCTCTGTCATTGCTTCATTTTTGGCATCCACCGGTGAGGTGGATGATCCACCGGTGTGATCCACCTTAATCTGGGCTGTACAGTTGTTGCAGATAATATTTTTGTCAAAATGCATGCGAAGGGGCAGACGGCAATGTATTCCCGACGTTTCTTAGCCAGCCTAATACCCTAGTGAGGTACGCTTTTAATTTTATTGCGATAGTTTAGGATCTCAACTTGCGCAGAACTAGTGCAGTGCCCGGTTGTACTGTGATCCTTTTGCTTGACGTTAAGTCCTCTATTGGGTGTTTTCTAACTCTGTCTAAAATCCTGGGACTTTTATTAGTTTGGAATTTTTTCAAGGATCTGAGTCTGTGATTCTTTCTGAATCTCTCTAAAGCACATTATTCGGACTCGAAAATTACTTAAAGATGTAGAATTTAGTCAATGATTTTTAAAACCTGCATTACTTATGGCTGAAAAAGGAACCGTGAAACAAGTGCGATACGAATAATTACCTCTTTTCTCCAGTTACAACCCAGAAACGTTGTTGAGCACCGCTGGCATCTGATGAGCCCCACAGGGCTGGCTTGTTTCTGATGTGCTAATTCATTCCGCTGCTCATTCATTCTTTATTAATTGTCTGAATTTCGTAATTGCTGATTTAGTTACAGTATTACCAGCTTGCCTTCCTCCAGTTTGTCGCTGCCTGGGTATTCTCACGACCTTCTCAACTGGCCTTACTCAAGCTTTTCATGCAACTGTGGAAGAGCAGCTCTTTGGTGAGCCATAAAAAAAATACCAAAATAAACCCTGTATTTCACAACGTGGGGCGCCAGCCTCGCTGCCCCCCGAGCCGGCTCGCTCTGCCGCGCTGACGCCGTCCCGAAGCGCTGCCTGGGTACGTTCTTACGGCGCTCCTTGCCCGCGCGGTCGACTTGGGGTGTCTTTTAGCTGGAGCCCGGCTCCGCGCTCTTCTGCGGCGCTGGCCCCCTCCGCGCCGCTGGCGTGGTCCC
>NW_010538676.1:0-23556 GCF_000687285.1 Phaethon lepturus
ATGGTTTTAAACTACAAGAGGGCAGCTTTAGACTAGATATACGGAAAAAATTTTTCCCAGTGGGGGTGGTGAAAGACTGGCACAGGTTGCCCAGAGAGGTAGTAGGTGCCCTATCCCTGGAAACATTCCAGGTCAGGTTGGACAGGGCTCTGAACAACCTGGTCTAGTCAAAGATGTCCCTGCTCAGTGCAGAGGGGTTGGACTAGATGACCTTTTAAAGGTCTCTTCCAACACAAACTGTTCAATGATTCTGTACCTTAGTTGTGAGTGGTCAAACCCGTCCAGTTTGCTTGCCTTTGATAAAGAGGTAAGTTTTGAAAGTGGCTCCCATTGACCCAAATGTAGGGTGAGCTAGTTAAGGGCTTGCTGATCACTGAAAATTTTAGGCTCTGCTGTATTTGTTTTTAAGGTGAATTTTTTTGAAGGATTTTTTTTTTTTTTTAATACTTCAGATGTGTTATAGGAAAGAGAATAAGCCAAATCAAGCTTGTGCCAGGAAGGACCTTTGCTTTGTGTGAAAGTGTCTCTACTGTCTTATATGGGCAATTCAGCTACACTGGTATTTTGCATAGTGTTTCCCTAGCGGGTTTCAGTTTGACATCCTCTCTCTCAAGTGGTTTGTGCGCTTGTCAGAGTAAAGGTCCAGTCCTGCATTTGCTTGGAAATGGATGCTTTGTGCTGTAGGAAAGCAAAGTTTCCAGGTTGGATGCGGATGTAACTGACTGAGGAGAGTTTATACACAGGGGTGCCTGAGAAGAGAGAATTCTCTTCCTTTCTGCAGATAAGCTGATTATACTCGGCTGGAACAGTGGCTGCCTTTCTTGTTTCTGTAGTTGCACAGAAAATAAGTAAGTGATGGTGGTCATTCATCTGCTTCTAAGTCCTTGCCCCAGTTTTTTGGTTTTTGTATTTTTTTTTTAATAGCATGCCATAATGAGAGTCTTGAGCTGATTGTGTCGTAACTACTTCTTTCTTGGGCCTGGACTTACCTGCTAGTAGTTTAAATCACATATCTTCTAGTCCCCTATTAAAGGGCAGAGAGGTGAGAAGGAGCTGACAAATTTAGCATTAAAATGGCACTTGAGTTAAATCTTGCATTATCTTTCTTTTCAAATAGCTGTACATGCTTATAGTGTCCCCACTGTGGTGCTTGTTCTCTGGGCTGAGTCACTGTAGTGTCAGAAATAATGGGGGCAAATAACCCTTTTATTGATTAGGCGGTGGGCACGTATTTGGACAGTGAGGTATGGTGAGATCTGTAGATGTGATCTTTTCTGTGGGAGTTTTATAATTTAGAAATGCCCCGAGGCATATAACTCGGTCCACCCCAGGGTACAGGAGCTGGATGAGTTGCTCTCTAACAGCGCGAGTCCTGTGACTAAATCTCTGGGTCACTTGGCTTGTTGCACATGTGGTTGCTGCTGCCTGCTCAGTGGTTCTAGCATCTGTGCAGGGTTAGTTGCCTACCTGATCACCTGTGAAAACAGATGCTTTTTGCTGAGGCATTAATTTGGAGCATGAATTTTGATGTGTGAGCTTAATTCCAGAGTTATTCTTATAAGATGAAACCTTTGATGAAACCCTTCTGGCAGAGGTTGCAGAGAAGCTCAAAGGGACTCTCGTTTCCCTAGTCTTCTGCTTCTGTTATCAGACCTTTCTCAAGAACAGATGTGACAGGGGCTTCTGCTTCCCTTCTAACTGAAGTTAAGGTAACTGTAGAGTAGTGAGGTGAGGAAGCTGAGAGCAGTGAGCAGTCAGGTATTAAATGCTCGTGGCAGTTTCCTTGAAGTAAAATTTCATTTCCTTCCTGTTAAGCATGTTGGGTGGACTTGTGGGGAGCTTTATGAAGTCTGTCCCCTTAAAAGGAACCCTGCATGTGGGATAGCTGTATCCCACAGGTGTATTTTTTTTTTCCTTTCTCAAACTAGCTGTTCTATTTTTCGTTACAGAGCAATAACAAGTCAAGAAGTCCCCACTTACATGATTTTGGCATAGAATGAGCATCATGAGGTCTGGTGGTCTTGTCTCCCAGACCTAGGGTGTGCTCCCACAATTGGAAGTGCTGGAACCACTCCTGCACAGCAGGGTCCAAAAAGTGTATTAACCTTTGCAGCTACAGAAGTGTGCAAAGATGGTGACAGGTTCATGAGGTATAAGCTGTGTAATGCTGAAAGTGCTGAGGAAATAGAGGAGGGAAGGTAAGGCTTCAGGTCTGAGGGTGCAAGTGATAACTGCATATACACTTTCAATTGATATAATTTTGTGCCTGTGGACCTCTGGTTAGATCTTGGCATTGGGGGACGTGCATGTATTTGCTTGTTAACCTGTTTTATATTCTGTTCTTCTTTGTTTCTCCATTAGATGTCCTCATTGGGCAGTTGAGCTCTGTATTGCGCCAGCTGAAAAGCTTAAGATAAAGATTGCATCTGGAAACTATGTGTGTATGTTCTCATTCCCTGTCCATGGGTAGGATCCATTCCTTGACCTGGCTTGCCTGGCTGAGAAGTAGCTTGCTGGGAAGATACTGCCATAGAGGGTCAATTAAGTAAATAGGTAGTTTAATGAAGGTGGTTCCTCTTTGAATTCTGTTGATAAAACTATGCCATCTGGGTAAGGAGGTAATTCTGCTCCTTCTAATGGTGCTGGGCTAATTACCTCAGGCTAATCATGAAGGGATTAATAAGCATGTAATGAAGCTATTGCTGACTAACAGCTCTGGCACCTCTTGTTAGGACGAACATGTCACTGTGAGCCTCGGCAGTACAGCAGTCCTGTCACATTCAGCTTGCCCTGAAAGCAGCACGGGCGTTAAGCCATATGCTTCTTGAAGCTCTGTCAGTGAGGTATGAAATTGGGGAAGGTTTGTGGTCTACCTAAAGCAGAAGTTGGTGAGGCTGAGGTTCAGCTTTTCTGACGTTCTCCAGGCTGATCACATTAATTCAAATGTAGGGGTGTTTTTTCTGCTGTGGATCTATCTTTGCCTCACTTCTAACATCAAAGTGAAAAGGGCCTCCGAAACCCCTGAAGTTGTCATGTGATATGTGCTGCATAGAATTGGCGATATGTGCTGCATAGAATTGGGGATAGAAACTATTGGCAAGATCTGGATGAAGGAAAGATAATTGAGCAGCAGATGATAGATAGTTTAATTTTTCTGTAACTTCCTGTTAATTAAAAAATGGTTTGAGGAAGCATTGTGTTAATACTGTAATCTTAGTGAGGGAAAAGATCCTGTAAGTACTTTAAGCCATGGTTGCTGTGTGGGCCAATTCAGGTTGATAATGAAAAGTTGAACAGGGAATGAAAGGGTATTCTTCTAGTCAGCTGTTTGTCTGAGAGGAGCTAGTGCTACCTTCTTAAGAAAATGATATGTAAAATCCTACCAGTGGTCTCCACTAAAATATATTTCAGCTTATCAATTAATGACAGGTACAGTGCAATGCTGTCTAATAAAACTGATCCAGATCTTCAAATGCCATCTCTTTGGCTATTTTAATATGAAACAAGTGATATCTACAGAGCTAGTGTGTTATTTCACAAAAAAGAAAATACTCTGGTTTTAAATCTGGTGGTGTGTCTTGGTTCTGGCATGGCACCATAGGCTACAGTCTTTCTAGAATGGATGCAAGCAGCAAGTAGTGCCATGTGTGTCCCTGTTGACATATTTCAAACCTTATTCTGTGAAACAATCCCTAGAAAGGGGGAAAAGGAATACACAAAGGGAAACTTGTCCTCTATGCATTCAAGATATAGCTGCTTGTAATACACTAAGGGGGCAACTCCGATGTTGTTTACCTGTCTATTTTGACAAGAGATTTGAATGAATTACTGCAAATGAAAGATAAGTCCTGTACTACTGTTGGGCAGGTTTCCATGAAACCTGTGTTTCATGAGAAAACTCTCATTATCCTTATTCTTCCATTAAGAAACTTTGTCTGGCAATTATGTTAAACTTCTCTAACCACTCCATTGCACTCATTCCAGAGGTCAAAATCTGTAGGCTGTGGTATGAGTAACTTCTGTGTGTCTTATGAATGCATAATGTTTTTGCCTTGCCTCACCTATTTAGTTTGGCAGACAAGATAGACTGTTGAAGTTATCTGAAAATCTGAGAAGTCTTTTGAACTGTCCTGGGTGATGGTTTTACCATGCACACAGATAGGAAGGAGTGTATGTGGCGTGGGGGAGTTTATATTGTCGGGGGACACTTGTATGAACTGCTTTGTTGTGTTTGCAAGTGTGTAAAAGCGCAGAGTCCACACTGCTGTGGAAATAATTGACCTGCTGAAGTTGCACAGCTAACCAAAGGCATTGCTTTTTGGTGTATTTTAGCCTGTTGGATGCAGTGTGCTCAAGTGACACGTGCAGAGCAGCTTCCCCGGAAGCATGTAACAGGGTCCAGGGTGAAATTTCTGTCTTTCATTTTGCCAGCTCTTGTCTGCGGATTGAGGTCCCTCCTACCTGCTGCATTCTTGCTACACAGTGTGAACCCAGTCTTCTTTCCTGAGCTAAGATTGCGTGGTACTTGGCAATCTAGGATTTCTATCTAGGTGAGATGAGAAAGCTGTAGGCTTGTGAATGTGATCCAGTCATTGGCGCTATACATTGCGAATGGGTTTGGCTGTGTTCCCTTTCCCTTAGAAAGGTATAAATGCTCTACCTGCAGTTTCACCTGTTAGCTAAATGCAGACCTGTGCCCTGCTCGTGTCAGGTGTGTAAAGACCTGAAGTTAAACCAGGCAGCAGAGTGGAAGTGGTGGTACTCTTCCCGCCTGCCTGGGCAGTACAGTGACTCCAGCTCATATCATGTCTTATATTAAGTTTTGATGGCCCTTCTGGCAGCATGCAGCTCTCTACATACAACAGGTATGAAAAGAAACGCCTAGTCTGTTCCCCTTTGAATTTCTCAGAACTTATTTCATTTCCATATTGCTTTGCTGCCACAAGGGGGTAATGTTGCATCTGCTCCTTGCTTTCCCCATCTCCTGGAAGCAGAAAGTTTCTGAGTTCTTGTATAAAGAAAACAAGATAGCTTGAGGACCCCCCCAGGCCTAAATTGCTGCTTATCTCCTTAGTTACCATACATTTGCAAGTTCTTCAATGTTTGGGGAAAGGCATGAATGGGGATCCTGAGGGGAAATGGCTCTGATACAGAATGCAAGCAAGGGAGCAGCTTATCCTCCTGTCTTTTGTACGGGTTTGAAAGGGACAGATGTGGATCTTGAGATGAAGCAGGTATTTTGTCTTTCTGGCATTCAAATGCCCATGAGTTAGAGCTGTAAAAGACCACCTTTGCGGAATTCCTCTTGACTTCTTGCTCATTGCCTGCCAAGCCTGGAGCAGACCTTTCTTAGCAGTCTGCCTTGTTAAAGGTTTTGGTTGCATTTAAGTGGTTGCTCATCCATCCTTAGAAGAATTCCATAATATGGGGCTTATCTGGAGGAATGTTTAGCAGATGTTGACTGGAGTCTGGGGGGGTCATCTTTTCTACCAGGCTGTGTTTATTTTCGTGTTCAAGTATGCTGTGAGCTATTACCTAAATTTTTGGGCTTTTCCATATGCAGGCAGTGAGTATGGGTGGTTTTTTTTCTGATGCAAATAGGCATGGCTTACTCACAGCCATGAAGGGATGCTTCTTCCGATTCTAAACTGTAAATATGGCATCGACTTGTGGTCAAGCTGTGACCAGTCTGTGGTTAAAGTAGACTGACAGGGTAGGAACGCTCCCTTTCCTACCAGCAATGGTCAGTGCTCTGTGTAAAATGGAAGAGAGTATTGTCACTTTTACGACTCATTCTTGAGTTCCTGTTGGAGCCTGAGCTTCTGATGTGCTGCTCTGGTTTTTGATTTAAATGACCAGGCTGTTCAGATCTCTGCATACACTGGCTTCTGGTAGCTTTCTCATTGTGTAAAGCACTGAATGAAAAGGTGCATGTCACTCATATCCTAGCCTTAAAAACAAAACAACCAGAACATTTCCTTGCCCCCTGTTTGTGGGTACAGAATTGCCTACTTAGGAGACAGTTCTGTGACTGAAATTTACTGTCAAAATAAGAGAAGAGGGTAGTGATACTTCCTTTACTTTTTTGGGGGGAGGGAACTAAAGCAGGAGGGAATTGCCTTACCTAAAGCTACAGAATGCATCTTGCCATGGAGACAGAACACATACCTAGTGTATTCCATCTTGGTTTGTTCCACACTTCACAAAACCTGTGTTACTTTTTTTTTTCCTAATTACTTACAGCAGTTGCAGCTTGCTTATTCAAGTATTTAATACCTATTGCAGCAGTGATGTGTTGAGTTCACTGAAAAAGAGCAGGAGGAGGGCACACCTGAGCTGTGGAGAAGAAAGGCAGCAGTAGCACGCTGGCTGCTCAGGCTGCACATCAGTGGGAATGTGTCCTGTGCCAAATCTAAATGGACCTACCCAATATCATTTCTCCCCACCCCTTACATTCAGGCCCATTACTTGTGGAAATCTTGCTAGTCTGGTGTCCTGGCATTTGTAGTTAGGGCTCAGCATTTTGTTTAAACTTACAGTGTGTAGACCTTCCCTGTGCTGTGGAAAGAAGGATTTTCTGGAAACCTTTTAGCCTCCATGTGTAATGTGATAGTTTTGGAAAAGTTTATGCTGTGCTGTTTTCAGGCATCATAAGAAATAATTCCAAAGGTGCTTGTTACAATCTTGAAAATGATGATGATAGAGATAAGTAATATCTCAGTAGTTAGTGAGGAACAGTGGGGTAAATAGAAGTTATGAAGGGGTTTGTAAGCAGAGACAAGAGGTTCAGGTTTGGATTGGGAAGAGGGGCTTGAGGGGTGAAGGCCAAAACTGTGATATGGGGGAATGATTTCTGGAAATGTTAGCCTGGACACACAGGAATGAATGAAGACGTAATTTGTCAGTGCCAAACATAAAGTGAATTGATAACCTGAAGGTAACATGACCATTTAGACATGATATTTAGCTGTGGTGATGGGTGAGATGTGAGGCTGTGGATGAACTTGGCAAGTTTCGTTTGTTTGGCCTTTTCTAAAAATGGAAAACACAAATTAGTTTTATCATGAGAATGCCATAGCCTGAACTGTAGGAGAGGCTGCCATGATACCTAAATGGCCAGCTGATGTCTACATGAGCTCTGAGGTTTTTGATGCCACCCTTCCAGCTCTGTGTTTCTTTCCAGACCCAGCCTGCTGTCTCCATGTGGGCAGGAAAGACTTTGTTTTACAGACCTACTAGAAGTTTGACCTCTTGAATGCTGTGGTAGTTGTTATGTAGAAGACCAAGTGAAAGAGGTGCCTACTTTCTTGCACAAAGGTTCCTCCCCCTGCCTTTGCTGGTTTCCTGATTTAAGAATAATGTAAGGTTGCTAGAGCCCTTTTACTTCATTACTAAGAGTTGGGGGGGGGAAAAATGATGCCTTGTGCTTTCCGTCTTGCAGTGACTAATAGAGGCTGCTCCCTGCTGCTGAGCTTCACCGTGTACTTCGGAAAGTTGAGCACGTGCAGTCTTCACCAAACTTGCAGAAAGGCTTAAGCCTTCTTTTCTTAGCCTGAATTTAAATATACAGCAATGACTGTAGCACACAAAAAGAGATTCTTTTCCCCATGTTACTCTTGCAGCAGTTTGGCTTGCAAATTAAGCAGATATAGAAATAACCCTGCTTTCTCAAATACCTTCATGGTGTTTCCACAGTCAAACTGCTCCCCTTCCCCCACCTCTTTTTTTGGTAGTCCAGGCCTAGCAATGAGGAGTTCACCTATAAAAGAAATAGCTAAACTTTGTTTCTCTGCAGTCTCCAGGAAACAGAAAACTGTGGGATTGTTCTGGGACTTTGTTTTGTTTTCACCTGCTCCAGCATGGCAGCAAGGGAACTTGTTGAAATTGGATTCTAGTGATGTTTCTTAATGAGAATGGAAGAGGTACATGCTTCCAAACTGGCTTACTTTTTTGCTTCTGTTGAGGAGTAATGAGATCTAAAGTTGGGTGGGTTGTTTTGTTTTTTTGGGGGTGGTTTTTTTTGGTTGGTTGTTGTTTGGGTTTGTTTTCTTTTGAGGAAGGCCTGTATGAGATGACCATACAACAAAGATATTAGATAAAAAACATATTGCTTAGAAGTTAAGACAGCTGACTTAACAGATAGCTATTTGGCGGTACCATAAAACATACCAGTTCTCAGCTTTCCTACAGACAGGGAAGAAGTGGGAATAGCTTCCCTCTCTTGAAAGCCATCCTTCGTTAGGTTGTCTGTCTCCTGTGCTGTTAGCACACAGTTTCCCTGAGGCCTCCTGAATCCAAGTGCTGCAGGGTGGGCAGCATATCCAGACAAGCTCACTTGACCTGGAACAGTTGCTCCTGTTCCCCTTTTTTACTTATGTGCATTGAGTTCATGTACTTGCAGTATTCTGTCTAGGGGATGATGCGCAATTTATGATTAATGGTAGTCTTAGATATGCTTAAACTATCTAGCTATGATTCCTAGAGCTTGTAGTCCGGCTGCAGATAACAAATGTTAAAACAATCTCTTAAGTTTTGTTTTGGTTTTGTTTCCCTTTTGCCAAGAAACAAGTTATGGGCAGGCCCTCAGCCCTTCTATTTCAGGTCTGCTTGCTCAACTAAAAGCTGTGTGGAGCTTTCTTGAGTGTGGGGAGGAGCCGGAGATGTTGGCAGTATAGTGTGCCTCTTTCTTATGCTAATACAAGCCCTGAATCGTTAGATGTGCAGTCACTTACATATATTGTGTGCGTGCACTCATTCTTCACGCTCTTTATAAATGCACACAGCGTGCTGTGCCTCGGGGCAAAGTACCCTCATCCAGTTATTTGTCCCTCATTACAGAATCTGGGCTGGAGAACTTGCAGTACAGCAGCATGCATCTACTCTCTGGGCCTGGAGCAAGAGGAGAGAGAGGGTCCTGTGATCTGACTCAGTAATACAACTGTAACCAAAATAGTGATGACTCTAGATTTCTCCAGTTGAGCTGTTCTGGTCTGTTGAATAGCTAACATGCATTTTAAACATTTTTCTACATATATATTTAACTGATTGTGCCAAATGCCTGTTTGTGTGATGATGTAACTGACCCCTCCCTTGCTCTTCTCGAGAAAGCACCTGCTGGAACTGAAGGCTGTGAATAAACAGGGTTCATTATCTGCCAGGAAACTGACTCATTTTTCTGCTTGAAATACATTAGTATACAATCCTTCCCCTGTCTTCATGAAGTGGGAGGGCTGGGGTAAGTGGCTGAACTGCCCTGACGGTTATCTGTTGGCCTGACTCCCTTCATTACTCCAGCCTGAACAAAGAGCATTTTAAAGGAAATGATTGATGTGTGGTGGGACCTCTGTTTTCATAGCCTTAGAAGCCTATGGAGATAACGGTACCGATTCTGCCCCCTCAGGAAAGACACCTCCTCTTCAGTTCCCTATGGAGAAGCAGGAGTCCAATGTAATTATCCCAGAAGCTGACGCAGATTTGTGTGCGTGGGTAAGCAGAGACTTCTGCTGTCCACACAATCTGTGGTGATGGGAACTCCCAGAACAAGGAGAATTTGAAGCAGACATTATACATATGAAGGTAGGTAGAAGAGCCCTCAGAAGACTAAAGCTGTCTGCAGGCTGAGGGAGTTCACTGTGTTGGCTATGTTCTGGCCATGCTTTCAAGCCTGTTATCGTAACCATGATGATGAGGAACCAATTCCTTCTAGATCAATTTCTGATATAATCTCATGTTGTTACAGGTCTAGGTGGAGGAATGCAATGTCTGTGTTCAGCTTGGCTGAGGTGCCTGCTCCATTGTGAGCACTGGTATAAAGCTGCCACTGTAGAGCAAAATAGCACATGTAGTAGCTTGAGCTGATTTAATATTTCTTTTCTCCTCCATGCCCCTCAAGTTTTGCCCCTGCAAAATGAGACTGCAAGATCTTTCATCGTTCTTTTAACACTAGTGTTATTGCCAAACTAATAAATGCTGCCATAGCTTCTCTTGACCCTTTTAATGTCTATCATGGATACGTGCTTCCTCTTGCCCACTGAAACAATGCATTAATCATTCCCCAGTTGCTGTATGGTGAGGACTTCTGCATAATGATCGCTCATCTTTTGTTCTGATGCATGGCCTTTGTCAGCAAGTGAAGTAATAGATTAACAGCGTGACCTTGAGTCCACTTAAAACAGCTGCCATCTTCCTCAGAGCCACTGACTTTCCCTATGATGAGGTCCAAAGGTGTTGTGCTATGTAGCTCCTGTGGCTTCAGGTGGTAAATGGAAGGTGAAGTTCCTAGTCCAAGAGCAGAGGTGCAGTAATAGCAGAATTCATCATGTTCTGTTACTTTCTAGTTAAACTGCAGTAGGTAAACTTTAAAGGGTTAACTATGTTCTTCTTGAAACACTGCTCCCTGCCTTGTGATTAGGAGAACTCAAATCCCAATGCTTTTTTTCTGCTGTTCAAACTCTTATCTACAATTCTTTGTTTTGTGTTAATTGCACTCCTCCCTGCACTCCTTCTCAAATGTACCCCTTCCCATCCTGGATGAAGACCTGACTTGCCGTCTGTTTTCTGACTGAGAAATCCTTACAGCTTGTTTTCTACAGGATTCTTGCCCAGAACCAGTGAAGGGGGAAAGATTATTTTTTTTATGATAACTTCTGTCCTATATCAAACCTGGTTCTCTGACAACTTCACACCTCCAGCTACGAAGGATGTCTTCTCTGTCCCTGGTTGCCCTTCAGAGTTAGCATAAGTTCTTTCTCGCAAACAGACCAATGTGTTTGACAAAGGCCATGTTTGGAATGTATCTGTGATTACATATTGCATCTTTGCCATCACTGCTTTCCCTAGAGAAAGGAAGTTTTCTTGCAAAGGACGTTCATTATGTGGAGTAACTTAAAAAAAAAGAGAGTTATGCGAAGAATGCCTAAGAGGGCTTTGATATGCATGAGAAAGGCAGTGACCAACTCTCCTCACTGAGGATGAATTGTATGGCAAAGTTGTGAACAAGGGGATGAAGGAGCAAACTCAGAGAACTGCAGAAGTGAGTGTTGAGGTTTTCATCAGTAGTGAAATTCTCAGGGTATTTATCTCTTGTAAATGGTTACAACTGTCTTAAGAGAAGTTTGAGCATTTTGTTTGGCTGTGTCTTCTCTTCTAATCATCTGCTTCTGACCTGTCTTGATTAAAATCTTGATACCAGGCTAAATATGTCTAACCATAACCATGTGAAAACTGAAACGGTCTAGAAATGTTAGCTTAGAGGTATCAGAGTAGATTATGTTAAGAACTTAATTTTAGAAATCATCTTTCCAGGTAATGTTTAGAACTGCATACTGATTGCTTTTTTTTTTATTTTAAGCTTGAACATGAAACTGGTGATAGCAATAGTGTTTTTCTGTTTGACAAGAACTACAAAACTTTTATGGAAAATGAAGCTATGGAACAAAATACTTGATGGTTTCTCCTTACATGATTTCAGTTTGCTCTTTGAAAGTAGGCAACACAATACAGAGATGTCTGAAATAATTTTTCTCTATTCTTCTGAGAAAAGGGAAGGGGGGGGAAAAAACCCCACAAACCCAAGCCAGTGGATTGGGTTCGTTGAGATTTTTGTTTATAATAGTTCTCTAGTGTTTTGTTGAGGCAATAATTGATCTCCAAGAATTAATTGGGCTTGTTAACATTTAATAATTGAGCTTAGGATTTGATGGAGGGTAGTAGGGCTATTGGGCAGCTGGAGAACATTCAGCTGTCTTCATGCTTCAGCTTTCTTGTTATCTTTAGGTTAAACATTGCCCTGCTGTAAGAGCAAGATGACTGAAGGGAATCTAGTTCTAAATTGCTGCTATTCTTTACATTGCTATGAGGAACCACAGGAGCACATGCATAGGGACTAGTGCTCAGGAGATCTGACTGCTGACTGTAATTTGGAGAGCTTGAAAAGGGGATGTAATATGAAGTAGTGTGGTAATTTCACCTCCAAATGGGCAGTAGGGAATATAAAAGTCTTTCCAGGGAAGATACAAAACCAGAAGAGGAAAATCACAGAAGCTGCCAGAGTTGTCTGTATACTTCTGCTTCAAAGGATAACGATCATAGGATCATAGAATAGTTTGGGTTGGAAGGGACCTTTAAAGGTCATCTAGTCCAACCCCCCTGCAGTGAGCAGGGACATCTTCAATTAGATCAGGTTGCTCAGAGCCCTGTCCAACCTGACCTAGAATGTTCCAGGGATGGGGCATCGACCATATCTCTGGGAAACCTGTGCCAGTGTTTCAGTACCCTCATTGTGAAAAATGTCTTCCTTTATATCAAGTCTAAACCTTCCCTCTTGTAGTTTAAAATCATTACCCCATGTCCTATCGCAACAGGCCATGCTAAAAAGTTTGTCCCCATCTTTCTTAGAGGCCCCCTTTAAGTACTGGAAGGCTGCAATAAGATCTTCCCAGAGCCTTCTCTTCTCCAGGCTGAACAACTGCAGCTCTCTCAGCCTGTCCTCACAGGAGAGGTGTTCCATCCTGCTGACCATTTTTGTGGCCCTCCTCTGGACCCTCCCGAAGAGGTCTGTGTCTTTCCTGTGCTGAGGGCTCCAGAGCTGGATGCAGGACTCCAGGTGGGGTCTCACCAGAGCAGAGCAGAGGGGCAGAATCACCTCCTTTGACCTGCTGACCACGCGGCTTCTGATGCAACCCAACGATGAATTGCTCTTAGGCCTTCTTCATAGCTGAAGGCTGGGACTGTGGGAGAGGCAAAAGTGCTTGCTTCATCTTACTGGTTTGCTCTGGCTGTCAGTGTGCAGCAGCAGCTTAGGAGGATGGCAGCTAACTGAACACCCTTTTGATTTTAAGGAAACTGAGCCTCAGTGCTGTTTGTTAGCGCTTCCCTTTCGGATGGGGAAACCCTTCCCTTGGTGTTGTGTGGAGTAGCGCTTACCCAGTAATGCGTGTGCTGTGACAGCAAATCTAAGATGTGGTGTAGGTATTGCATATCCTTAGAAACTGTTACTGAGAAGTTAAATTTGCTGCATTTAAGTATCTTCTCAGTGCCTGCTGAGACGAATCACTCTGTCCCCAGAGCTTTTGGTGGCAATCTTTGCCCTATGCGGGGAGAGTGTGGGTATAGGCCCATGTCTGATGTGCAGTGAGCAGGTTGCTTCATGACTTTTTTGCCCTCAAGCTACAGCTTCTGGCATTCAGCTGCTTCATTCCTGGGAAAATTCCCTTTTCTGCTTGTAGTGTCTTGTGTGTGTGCATTCTCGTTGTCTCTCCCTTGTCTAAAGGTGTCCTGTAACTTGGACCTTGCTTCCTTTTCCCCCTTCCTAGCGATTGCTGCTGTTTGCAGACCCGAGGTAACAGAGCAAGTGTAGAGCGGCGGTTCCATAGCTACTGAAGTCTGACAGAAAAGGAGTCTGCTGAGATCTCAATGCTGTTGAACAGAGGCAATTTATATCTCCTTGTAGTAGTTTTAATAATAAATTAAAAAAACCCAACAAAAACTACAATCCCCCTCCTCCTGTTTTAGCAAGCTGGGCCAGAAGCATCTCTCAGGGTGAGCAGAATTAATCATCATTGCGGCATTGACTGACAACCTGGAGGATGATAATGTGTGATTTTTTTTTTTTTTTTTTTTTTTGCCTTTTTTTCCTGGTGAGCGTTGGAGGAGTGGAAATTGCAGTTTCTCTGCTAATTGTACTTTAGATGTCATTTGTGACAATTTCATATTGTCTAGACAGACATAGTGGAGCAATTGCTTCCACAGAGCCTAGTGTTAGCCTGTTACATATCTGGGTAGCAAAACTGGGGGCTGTAGGAGAGGAAGAGGGTGCTGTACGCTCCAGAAAGGATTTGGAAGTCAAGCATGAGCTACTGAAATGTTTCAAAAGGAGATAGAAGCAATATGCATTTCTGTTCTCTCTATGCATGCTTCTCTGTTGGAAACGTAGATGTTTAGTGGCAAGCAGTTCCCTGTAACACAGCTCCTTCTATTCACCTATGGATTATGTTTTTCCTTAACAGAATTGCTCCCAACCTCAGCATTTACTGTGGGAGGATACTGGGCTCTCTTACACTTTGAGCCTACTGAAAACAAAGAGCTTGTGTCTCTCCTGGGACTTTGCGTGGCAAAAACTGTGATGTGGCACCTAGGACTTGATAGTGCGCAGCATGACCTACTTTAAAAACATTTATCTGTGCCTTCCTGGGGGATAGTAGGTTACACTACCAGTCACAGATGGGACACTTTATTCATGATTATAGCAGTGTATCTATTATTGAACCCATTTGTCAGTACCAAATGCATTTGGATCTGTAACTTGGGCCTCAAGGGCTCAGTCTAGAATGAGTTAGTTAAGTAATATATTTTGTGTTTAGTATGCTGATTTCAGTACACATATTGTTATTCTCTGGAGCATTAAGCACAGAGATAGTACATCTGTATCTCATGAGATTGCATGTTGCTTTGTTTTGTTTTGGTTTTTTTGCCTACTATATGTATTTACATCCACCTGTTCATTGCTCTCTGATCTGAGAAGGCATAGTTGTAGGGCAATCAAGAACTACCAGCCAGGCTTAAAATCAGCTATAGCTTTTAGCAGTTGCTGTTAACTGAATTATCTTTGTCCACCTGATCTGAATGTGGCCCTAGTATGTGACTTGAGTGCCTCAATGTGAGATAGTGCAGGAACTGAGTTTGGGCTTGGAAGGCTCTGCTGGAAAGGACATCTTAGCTGAGACCGTTCAACTCGGACACCACAGCCTCAGAGAGGGTCTTGGGGAGTGTGTTTAATAAAGTGTGTTCATCGTCCCGCTCCCCACAATCCTGTAACTACTGGTCTTCCTAGGGAGTCCTTCTGGTGAAGGAGGTGCTCCTAAAGCAGCAGCAGCTCCTGTTGCTTCGTGGGGTGGTGTTGCAGGCTGTTCAGGTAAAATCACAGGGCTGTGAGGCCTGTAGGAAGTCTGTTTACCTGGATACCTGCCCATCCTGTGGCTCAGGCAACTGTTGGTTTGTGTTTTACTAAAGTAACACATATCAAGCTCTCATCTGAGGTGCCAGGTACTTGGTAGAGCAAGGCTCTTCAGGTATTTATTTCAAGGATCAGATGAGATGTAGAGGTGAGAGCTGTAGGTTCCCCAAAGTGCTGTTCCCAAGCCAAGCAGAAGGGCTCCTGGCAGACCTATACTAAGTTACCACAATGTGTGCCCTGCTCCTGCTTCCACATGTTTCTGCTGTCCTCTGGTTGGTACATTTTGATTTCCTTCAGCACAGCTGCTGGCTGCTCTCTGAAGGTGATCCCTCTAAGTCAGTCCTCTTCGCGGGCAATTGCCATCCTTTCCAAAGGTGAGAAGAGAAACATGGCTAGAGGATACCTGGAGACTCCTTTCTAACAGAGCCTGCTGGGCGGTGCAGCATGTACTGATCATCTTCCCCTGTGGCTCTGATTTTGCCGTGTCATTTAGTGGGCAGACCCTGAAGGGCTGGGAAAGAGGGTGGCATGTGCAGTGTATAGGCGCCAAGACTTTTGACAGAGGTGATGAGTTTGATTATTTGTGTGTGCACATTATCAGGACACTGTAAACTTTGCAGGGAACTGGCATCAAACAAGCCACTTGCATTGTGTGTAGGTTGCTCACATCTGTAAGGAGGCAACTGCTGTTTCCAGGGTTGTGGCCCTCCCAGGCTCGGCATGCTGTGGGAGCTCTTTCTCCCTGATTAAGTCCACTCATTAGGCAGGACGGTCCAGTAGGGTGGCAGCCTCTGCACACCCAGGCTGCTTGCAAACAGCTGGTTTTGGGGTGCTCTGGATAAGCAATTCTGAAGTGCAGACTTCTGAAAAGTATGTTGGCCTTGCAGTGGCAGTAACCCAGTCTCTGAGCTCTCAGCCAGCAGTTTAGAAAGTGGCCAGCTGACTGAATAGGTAGAATATCACTTCTGCAAATTTTAATCTGTCTCCTTCCCCCGCAGAAGGAATAAAAGCAGTTTATATATGATGCAGGTGATAAGTATACCTCATAGATATAAGACTTCAGGTATACCTCATAAAGCTGTTGTACTGTTTGTTCTGCATTAGCTGCTTTTACCTATCTTGACTTATATATTTAGAGCAGGAGAAAGGGCTTGGTAAGGCAGGATTGAAGTATGATAACTTTCTAGGGAGCCAGGGATTCCTAATATCTAGCATATTGAAGGTTAGAGCTTTTGACTCAATAACCTGGGGAATTAATTAATCTCAAAGTTTAAGAGATTTAATAACTGTTCTTGAATAAGACAAATGGTTGCCAAGCAACTTCATGGCAGAGAGGACATGATTTCTTGCCTTCTGTAGAGTCCCAGTGCTTTGCAGCAAGTACTGAGTCTCCTGAGCTGACACATGCCTTTCCAAGTAACTGGAGTGATCTCTTGCTGTTTTCTGTATTCTAGATTTATAATGTAAAGCTGAAGTAATTTTTTTTTTAACTGCTGGAAAGCAGTGAAAAGTTGTCTTGAGATCCTGATGGGGGGGGCTGCTGCTGGAAAGAAAAGTCTCATTTGCATTTCTACTGTTTTTGGCTAGAAATGGGAAGTTGGGCATAGATTATATCTGGTCCTTCTTCCTGCTTCCTGTGTTGACGCTTGCTGTCCTGCATTGCAAATGCTGACTGCATATTCAGAGTGTGGGGCTAAGACTGATAGGACCAAATCTTTCTCGCCAATTGTGTGTGTGGGTGAATAGAACAGATGTAGTGTTGGACCTCTTTAACTTTCAAATCGTAAAGGTTTTAATTTAAGTTACAAAGACTGGAAAACAAAATTTAGTAGGAGTTCCAAAGCAAAAAGACTTGAAAGGGAACTCAGCAGCCTTATAAACTTTTGGTTTTTCCACTCCCCACACACGCCCCAAATCATCTCTCTTGTTAATCTAATGGCTGCAACAGGCTTGAATGAGTCACTCTTGAAACAATGCCATCCTCTGCTTCATGACAAGAAGCTAGATAGAGGTGCATGTAGAACCAGGGTGGAGGACATGTTCCTGCTATATACTTTTGATTCTGCTGCCTTCATGACTCAGACTCACTTCGCGCATATTCAAGCTGTCTGGCTGCATTTGCATACATTTACTTCTTGAGTGAATATTTGGTATCTCTCCCTGTGGCTGATTAAGATATAGAGGAAATTAACTTTTTTTTTGTAGCTGAAAACCTCTCTTTCTGAGCCTTGAGACTAAGACTGAATATCTCACTGTGAATAAACACCAGAGATGCCCTTAGAGTCCACATGCAGAGCTGTGTTTATTGTCCCATGCTCCTTGGCCCGTTCCCTGTGTAGCCACCTTTGAGTAGGTGAGAATTTGACAGGTGGCCAATGCAGTGTTAGTGTTTATGGACCTGACAAATTGGGTTGTCTTGTCTGCAAAGGAGAAGTAGGAGATTTGCATCTTTCTTTTGAAACTTGGGAGCAGGTTTGGGACCACTCTTCTTTCTTACTCGAGGTGTTCTTTCCCCTGTACAGTGAGAATATTACACTTTTGAATAGCTATGTGGTGAAAATACTTACACCGTCAGTGAGTGGTTCAGTATGTTGCAGAATTCTCTGCACTGATGACAGGAATAGTCTTAAGAGGTTTCAGAAACTAGGGCATAAATAGGAGGCATGTTCCTGAATGGTCTTTGACCTTGTCATTTGTTTTTCTTTTATAGGAGGTTGCTGGAGTCTTCCCTCATTTCATTATCTCGCTATGATGGAGCAGGGTCCCGGGAACATCCGATCTACCCAGATCCAGCCAGGTAAGAGCTAAATGCAATCTAAAGGCATTTAAGTTTCATAGGTAAAAGCATAACTTCGGTATAATTCACTGAATCCTTGAATATTGGACCCATCTCTTCAGTGACTTGCCTTGGGGGCAGGGTGCAAACCAAATGAGAAGATGCTGTTAAGTCTGGGACAGAATGAGGAAAAAAGGAAGAAATTGCTGTTGAAGGAAGCACATAAGGATTCCTGAAATCATTTGGGATAAAGAACACTAGGTGGCAAGCAGGTCCAACAGTAAATATGATGATATCAATAAATTTGAAATCTCTTTTGAAGTAAAACAATGGAAAAACAAAGAATCTGTTCAGGAGTAAGGAGAAATGCAGTAAAGGCAGTTAGGAGCTGGTGTGAGAAGACAATGTGCTTGGAAGAATGGCGTGTCTCCATAAATGTGTCCGTATGAGAGAACATAACCAGGGTACTAAGTATACATAAGAACAAAATACGGACAATTATTTTGGAAGAGTCATGAATCACTGACATTAGACATAGAAACATCTGTAGTGCTGCTTAATCTCCAGAAGAGGTGGGAGTGTTTCAGAGGGCTAGAAAAAGCAAACATGGCAGAGTTATCAAAAATGGAAAGGAGTGATCTTTGCAGTTTCTACTAAGTGTATTAAGAAAGCAACAGATGGAAAAATGTGACCCACAGACGCTGTCAAAAGAACTGATGGAATCGTGAACAGCAAGCAGCTTTGGAAGCTTTCAAAGAATAAATTGTGACAAATAAGCTTTCTTTAGATGGGTTTAACACAGCTATGAATGAGGAAAATTCAGTAAGTGTAAAACATACTGATTTAGCCTCTTAGGGAACCTCTGGCATAGCTGCATGAACAGAAGGCTACTAGGATTTATCACAAAGGAGAGTACAGGAATACCAGTGTATGAAAATTAAATATCTAAGTTTCTGAAGGAGGTTTGTTTTTTAATATCTTTTTTTTTTACACCATTAACAACAAAATCTGCATTTTTATACAGATGATGCTCAAAGCACAAGTTCTGAAATAAAAGGCTATGTTGCAAACTGGCCACATGGTATAATTATACTGGTAAATAGCTTCTTGCTAACTGTCTCTGTAGATAAAACCTTGTAAAGGTGAAGTCTTGTGTTAGGCTCTTTTTTCCATTTATTGTAAAGAAAGTTGCTTTGTAAAGATAATTCAAAGTCTGAGGAATGACGTAAATAAAACTGTAGTGAGGTGAAAGTAAGGTGGAGTGTGCTACCTATATGTAAGGCCATTGGGAACCCAACCTAGGTAACTGCAGAAGGTCCTGCCAGCTGCATGTCAGAATGATGCTGATAAATGTAAAAACTTTCTAAATGACAATTGATTAAATGACAGGTAAAAGAATTGATTTACCTGGAAAGATGAAAATTATATATTACAAATGTTAATTAAAAGGTATTACTACTTCCAGGTCAATTTATGAATGCCAAGAGCTGCTAAATGGCTGGAAGTACACCATTCCTTATTTCTGGAATACTTAATCCAAAGCAGGCAGACTTACTAATCAAGAGATTGTAAGAACTGATCCTGGCTCTCTGGGAGCTGCCCTTTGAAAAAGAAAAGATGGAGATAACCTGCCTAGGTTACTGAATTATTTTTTTTTTCTCCCATGTCAGATCTCTGCTATGATGCAGCTCAATAAAATGTATGAAAAGGGATCACTGCCTGAGATGTTTCCTAGCATAAGAAGCATTGTCAAAAATATTTTTCTACTTGAAGCCGTTTTTGAACTGATACGATGCTCTTCGTGTGACAGTTCAAGTGTTTTTAAGTTGTGGTTATGGTAGAAGCTATAGTAGCTTGAGTTTATAAGGAGCTTTGGAAGAAAAGTCCAGTGTTGAAACTTCTTCTAAGAGGTTTAATTTGTACCAGTAAGTGTCACTGTCCTTTTCAGAGGATGAGATTCATAGGTGCATAAATAGATGAGATTTCATAGATGCATGAGCAGGAACTTTTGAGTGGGGCAAGATCAAAGTCTTCCTCCATAAACCTTACTGGTGTGCTAGGCTAGTAGGATCTTTTTAACTGTCCCTTTAACTTGTTAGAAATTGTGGATGTATTAAAAGGAGTGCTTCTGCATTTTGAATTGTTTTTTTGTAGCATCAAAAGTTTGTAATGGGAAGTTGCGACTTTCAGATGTTCTTAAATAACAAAGTGGAAAAGTGAGACAAAGGTGAAATAAGCATACATCTATATATGTCTCTCTGTGTGTGTTTTAAATATATGTTAAAAATATATCTACCTCCTTAAGACCAAGCTGTCTCCAGTGGAGTCTTTTTTTAAACTCCATGATCTGAAGAATTTATTTTTAGAACGTGTATGTGTATGTTACTTTTGTTTCTGCATCTACTATCTGTAGTGGTGCTATATTTGAATAACCTAGGTCAAGAGTGAGGCAGGGAGAACATTTTTGAAGTTCCCTCAGATTTAGAATGAATGTTCTGATAGACTGCTGGAGTCCATTTCTCAGTGGCCTTGCTGAACTTCTCTAAGCTCAGTTTGGCTGTTCTGTCATTCTCCACGGTTTGCATAGGTACTGAGCTCAGAAAAAAATCTGCAGAGGAATCAAAGCTGTCATTGACAAACACCTATATTTATTTATTTTAAAGTAGAAATATTAAAAAAGATGTTCCCAGGCTGCATATGTAAAGCATCACAAGGATGTTTGGTAGATAAGTCTCTAGGAAAGAAAATAAATCTAAGCTGTTAGAAAGTTACTGGGAAAGAGACCCTCAGGCCCAATGTTGCTTCTGAGTTGAAGGCTTAAGTGGAATGGAAGCAACCAAACATGGTGTCTGCTACCAGCATTGCTTTCAGCTCAAGGATTAGTGGTATATATGCTGCCATCTGTATCACCAAGGAAATTAATGACACCGATCAGGTAACCCCTTTAAAACAGTCTGCTGGCTGAGAGGCATTTAGAGGTATGAGCTGTAATAATGTCAATGCACATCCTGGCCATCAGCATCAATGCATGGTTGATGAGTGATGTCAGTACTTCTGAAATGTTAGGAAGCTTGGGGGGTCTGCAGAGCAGTATGGTGCTCTTGGATGCAGACACACCAATTCTTGTGGCTGTCTGGGAGAACTGGGTTTAGACATTCTCCAGTTGATGTTCTTGTGATTTTTTTTTTTTAATTTTTTTTTAATTTACTTCCTTAGGAGATACTGAAGTGAGGGAGTGTGAAAGAAGCAGCCTTTGTGTAAAAATTTTTATGTTGTCCATAAATATGGTCAGGTGGATTGGATATCTGGCTGTAGCTGAGGACACTGTGCTATGTAGTACCTCGCTTTTTTTACTTATGATGCCAGTTAGAGCAAGATACTTGAGCTTTACTAATGCTAGCAGAG
Source organism: Phaethon lepturus (assembly GCF_000687285.1). Classification (NCBI taxonomy): domain Eukaryota; kingdom Metazoa; phylum Chordata; class Aves; order Phaethontiformes; family Phaethontidae; genus Phaethon; species Phaethon lepturus. The sequence goes on from NW_010538676.1 coordinate 21,135, forward strand.
CATATCTTTCCCTCAGTTCCACTTCTGACTGGCTAGCCAGCAGCACTGGGTGCCTAGAGAATGCACTGGTTGTTGGATGAGACAGAAGCTATTTGGTTCTGGTGTTTGCACTGCAGCATTTCAGTGCCTTGTTCTGTGGTGGTGATGTGTGGCAGCATAGCCTCTCCTCCTCTGAACCATCTGCTCCAGTAAATGCAGTCCCGTCACCTCAGAGACTAGGTTAATTTAGTTCCTTGGTGTTGTCAAATACAGCCTACTGTCCTGTGGACGCAAACTTGGTTTAAGAATTACTGGATAACCTCTATCTGTGTTTTGCCACTGCTTTGTTAGAAGCACAGGTGACAAATAAACGGACTAGGCAGCCTGCTGTGACTGGCATGTGTTTAGCCAGCTGGAAGACTAACTTTGGTCAAGGGCTGATTTACAGTTGTGTTCAATAGCCGAATGAACTGAAGAGATATGTTTAATGTTAGCTGGTGTTTCTTATGCTGCTTTGCAGCCTTATTGTCCCTCCAGGACAGCTAAATCTCTTATGCTGGCTCTCAGCTCTGGTTCTGATTTGTGTCATAACTGTATTCCAAAGACATATACAGCTCGATAAATACAATTTAATTTTTTTTTGCTCTTCATGCACTCATCTGCAAAGTTTAATTCCTTAGCCTATTGCTTTGAATATGTTTCTGCCCTGCCCTTTTGTATTTTATCCCTCACACCTTTCTGTGTATCAGATGTAAACTTCTTGTCTTCTCTTGGGAAATCTTTTTCACAGTCTATCCAGTCTACATACCATGTGCTGTGAGGAAGCTGAATCTGGCATCTTGTCAACCATTATTGCCTACTCTTTCTTGTTCTTCTAACAAGTGTCATTGTGTTTTTTCTTGTGATGTGCTGCATAATTTGAGAAGATGAAATGTCTGCAAAACTCATTCTTCATACCCTTCTGTAAAACTGTCCCTTGGTGTGATATTAGCAAAGAAAAAAGTTTCAGTGATTACAGTGCTGGACTTCTGAGACCACTGTTCACATTTTCCAGTGTTGCCTTGTTGCCATGTTCCTTCCTTTCTCTATGTGCATGTATTATGCTGTAGACTTATTTTTAGTCATACACAGAGGCTTTGGCTTTTGGAAAAGGCCAAAGAGGAGAACAGCTCCTTATTTATGAGCACACTGCTGTAATGCCTTGCTTTTTTATACTTGGCCTATTAAGTCTTCAGAGGAGTAGAGAGAAGTGCTGTGTTTGTACAGTGAAGCCTTCCACATAATATAAGCATGAATGGCTTTAACTCATCAAACAGTACATGAAAGATCCGGGAGGAATCCAAAACAAGTTGACCGTGTGGTTCCCCCTACCCTTTTGCTGCTTATTGACTAAGGTTTTAGACCCCTGAGCCTTTAGTTTGTCTGCTAAACTTGCCTCTTCACCAAGACGGCAGTCTAGTAGGGTACAGGGTGCTTACCTTGGAGAACACACTCTCTTTTTGTGTCTATGTGACTTCTTTCTTTCTTGCCACCCTCTCTTTTGCTTATATGCCCTGAATGTGTGGCAGAATGGGAGAGTGAATGTCTTTGGGCATCTGCAGTCAAAACAACATTAATACAATCTATCCCTTGAAGAACTGGTACATTTCTTTCATGGTGCTCTAGGGAGCAATCTCTAGAAATACTATTAAATGTAGGTTTCCACTGAAATACAACTTTAGGGGTAGCAGCAGAGCACTTTATCAGACCTGGTCTGATTGTTTACTGCTCATACTGTTGTAGATGTGAAATGTATCCATATATATAAGTAAAATCTTACTCCCAGTACATTCCCATAGAACCAGCACAGCTCTGGAAGGGAGAAAAAATAAAAAGTCTTCTAACAATTGTATTATCAGAGATGATTATGGAGTTGTGTTTTTGTCGCTGGTTGTGGTGTAACACAGTGAAACTGTGTGTTATTAGTCACTGTAAAGTTAAATGTATCCTTAAGAGTCTTCATGGCTGATGGTGAGGTCCAGTGTAAAACGAATTTAGCTTGAAACTCTGTTCTGAAGATAGGTGGCATTCCTATAAGGCAGACAGGCCACGTCTCTTTGTGACTGCAGATGAGTATATTTTCATCTCTAGACTATCCCCTGGAATTCACTGTTCGTTTGAGGTTTTTTGTTTTATTGGTCTTTGTTTAAAGCTGTTCACACTTTCATTTGTAGATTAAAAATTAGGGCTTCTCTCTCCATTTTCAGTCTTTTGCCCGTGGTGCATTTGCAATAAATGAGATTGTATTTTTGTGACCCTGGAAAGTACCAGTCTGGTAACTTGAACTGAATAAAAAAGAAAAAAATCAAACAAGTATGGAATGGAGGGGGAGGAGCTAGAAGTTAAAGGAATAGGCATCTTGATGTCTAATTACTTGGGGGGGGGGGGGGGGGGGTGTCTTTCC
>NW_010538676.1:23587-24409 GCF_000687285.1 Phaethon lepturus
ATTTACCTGTCTAGCATCAAGAAGGGGGTAATACTGATGTGCAGTAACTGATGCAAACAAAGGCCAAGTTATGCATGAGAGAGAATTAATTACAATGGAAGGTTTTCCTTTCAGGTGGGATGCAAGGCTTTTAATGTTCCTCTTAACATACATCTAGTGGATCTGATGAAATTGCCACTATATGAAATCCCTACTGTTTGGATTACAAAGGAGTTAAACAAAGCTTTTAAACCTTTTTTTTCTCCTGCTTTGATACTTTATGGTGCTCCTCTTAGGTACCCTCAAAATAACAGCACCTTCCTTCAATGTTTATTTGAACACTGATGCTGCTTGGCACTGCAGGCAGAGTTCACGTTGTGATTGGGCTTGATTCTTATCAGGGATGCTTGCAGGGGTTAGTTGTATGAATAAATGAAACAATGGGCGCAAAGAGTCCCGAGAAGCAAATTTCTCTGTGCTGTAGATAAGCTTTTTGTCTATAGGTACTGTGTAGTGATTCTGTTTGCACAGCAAGCGAATCATGTGGGAGTGTAGCGTATAAAAGAAAGAAGATTACTTCTACTTTCTTTATTTACTCTGTCTTACGGATGAAATGCAAACAGCCAATTTTGTGATATGCTGTTACTGTCCTGTCACTTGGAGCTCAAAAGGAAAAATAGGACTGGTTGTCATTCTATACTCGTATAATGAGTGTCTGTATATCTCTCTTGCTCAGGTTGTCTCCTGCTGCATATTATGCTCAGAGGATGATCCAGTATCTTTCCCGGAGGGACAGTATTCGACAGCGCTCGATGCGATACCAACAAAACCGTCTCCGCTCTT
>NW_010538676.1:24440-41582 GCF_000687285.1 Phaethon lepturus
ACTCAAGCCCATCTGTAGAGGGAAACGACCTGGAATTTGAAGATTTTGAGTAAGTGTGCACGCTATCTTGCCCTCTTCCTTGACCCTGTTGTCAGCACAAGACTGCTTTGTGGCTTCCTACTGTTTACCAATCAAAGACATCTCAGGCTTCCTGTAGGAACAGGTTAAGTCATTCAGTCAATAATTAGAGCAGTGATTGCTGCAAATGGATCTTGTAATTTCTGTTATGAAAATTAAGGATGCTTTAGACTACCTTCAACTCATCAGGCTATCTCAACCAGATTTAAAAGACTGGTTTAATAAAGAAAAGGAGAATCTTTTTCTCCCATGGAACAAATGAGGAACCAGGAGTTTATTAGAGCCTTCAAATCTTGAGACAGAACAGGAACCATGAAGAGGCTTTGCAGGACTTAGTTCTTTGGTCTAGGGCTGTAGGAGACAGCCAGATGTGTTCTGTTACTTTTACTTGCTCTATCTGTACAACTTTGTCAAATTAGCTGAAGTTCCTGGGGTTGTTTTTTCGGAAGACTTGGTGATTGTGAATCTGTGTTAAGGTTTAGTTTCCTTTAAGGAGAACAAAAAGGCCTCTTGTGTCAAAATGAGGAATGACTGCATCCAAACCTTAGAAGAGCACTGCCGTAAGCCACTGTATTTCCTTCTGAGTGGTTCTCATGACAAACTTTTAAAGACTGCTCTCCAGCATCTGCTTTTGGACTTCTAGCGATACCCAGTATAATCCTAGCAAACAAATTTATTGCAAACCATTTCCAATAAATGGAAATATAGTAATGGATTGTTGGGATGGCATGGAGACCAAAAGCTCAGGAATTTAGATTAAAATCCATTTTAGCAGAAAAGACAATATGACCTTTCTAGTCTGTCTTCAGTAATTTATATTTAAATATGGGATTTTCTTCTGAGCACCTCAAGTATTTGATTGAATTTTCCTCCTTTTGTGTGTATTATGATTAAAACAGGATGATTTTGAGTGTCGTCATAGAAGTAGGCTATGGTGGTAGCGTAGTAGGGAGGTGTGTTTGGGAGCTGTGAACTCAAAAATCTGGGCTTTTATGTGGCTGCTGCCAGCAGAGGATGCTATCAACTTTGCTACTATCATAACTTTCATGTTCACTTGTTGTTAAAGCTCCATGTCCTTTGTGTCAGGGTGACGTCCCTTTATGAAGGACGCTGGTAACACTAGCTATTCCCAGAAAAGCAAGATACTAATCCCTTTCTGACTTTTTAAGTGGTGGTAGACTTTTTTTTCCTCAGAATGTTATTCTGTGAAGCTGTCATTTCATGCTCCAGCAATTAAATATTCAGAAGTACAGGGTGAGGGAATGTCTTTCCCTGTCATTGTGGCCTTGTTTGTATAGTATGTAAATGAGGGGAGATAATGCAGTTATCAGTTATCACTGCCTAGTAGCTTTTCCCAAGCAGCTTCATGGTCTGGAAAAGCAGAAATATGGTGGCTGCTGGGCCCATTTTGTGAGGCGGGTGCGTCACAAGCATAGACCTTAATATTTCTATTATTCCATTTCATTTGTCTGGGGTGGCTTGTTCTGATGGGAACAGAAAAGATGGTAAGTTCTTCATTCACAGAGCCAGGCAAATGCCTGCAGAGAAGTGTGTTCCCCTGCAGATAATATTCACACAGTAAGAGCACCCAGTCAGGGAAGCAATTCAATCAGCCATGCTAAGGTTGTCTTTCATTTCATACTGAGCAAAAAGAAGTGTTTATTCCTTACCGTGCAGTGGCTGCATTCATTGGTTGAGTACTTCATATTAAATTTTGGTCTGTGCATTCAAGACATGCTGTCTTTTTCTTTCTCTGCTTATTTCTCCTGGCTGATTAGAGGGAGCTGCTGTGCAGGGGTCTGTAGAGCTGGAATTTGTCTCATGACTCATTTGATTTCTTCTGCGGATGCTTCACAATGAAGTCTCTTGTACAGAGTTCTTGCTGCTTCTTTTGGCTCCTGTATCCCTCCATCTTTGCTTGCTCACCAGAGCAGAGTCATGTATTTCTTTCTTGCCCTAATCTAGGTGCTCTGGCTTCCCTGCTTCTCCAGATCTGATGTAGGACAGGGTGTCTAGCTGTCTGCAGCTCATGCTTTTCTCCTGGAACCTAGTGAGTTTTTTTTATTGTAAAAGCCATAGCAAATTACCCTGATGATTTATCTTTCTGAACTGGTTAATGTAATTGGTAAATATTCTCTCTCCTTTCATTTTCTTAGAGGTCAGGAGAAGGGTGTAAGGGGCATTTAAACACCAGTTGGTTTTACTATACATAGAGCACAGGGCAAGGAGAGAACCTATGCTTGTGCAGGGTACCTGGGAGGCAAGTCTTCCTTGGCTGTCATCTTTTGTGGGATTCTGGATTTTTTTTCTCCTCTAAGATTCATTATTGTATCTTTTGAGCTTTGCTTACCTAATGACTTAGTAAGGGCCATGAAAAACTTGGCCTCTGCACTGTTTGTGTGCATATGGCCTCTAAATTTAACCTAAAGCCTCTCTTCCTATGTATCAGTCTAATGGTGTTATTTTCTCCATGTAACTTCTCCAGAATATCATTTGAATTCATTCATAAATACATCTAGTTTGTGATAGCAATAGCAGTAGTCTTGGTCTAAGAATGTGAGTTAGAATGTGTTTTATAGGTATTACTGATATCCTTCTATTAACACCAGCTTTTATGGACAGGAGAGGAGGCGGGAGACACAAGCTATAACTGTGTTATTTTGTCTAATAAGATGTTATCTCTCTACATGCGCTGCTGGTTTAACCTGCCACTGTTGTCATTTTACTGCTTATTGAATACAGTAAGACAACTGTAAACTTAGTCATGTCTGCATGAAAGCATGTAATACAGTTTGTAATATATATACAGATTGTAATATTAGGTTATTAACAGATAAGTTGATATGAGTGGGTTTTAAGGTTAGCTTTAGCAGAATCCTAAGCTAAAATGAAAAGGCTTCTTGTATTCTGGGATAAGAATCTCTGAATGGAGAATGATGTCACTTTAGGCTTCCAGCATAACTGGTAAAAATAGGTTCTTTATAGACAAGTCGTAGATGTTGAACTTTCTAATTTCACGGTCTTTTTGGAGTGTCTTATGTTTGGATCACATAGTAAATTTAGATTTTTAGAGCTGAACTATCTTTTCTTTTGACTTCTTCAACAAGTTTGACTGGGTCTCTTCTAGAGACTTCCTTTAGTTTAGAACAGCTCTGATGCTGGAGACTGTGGGTGATGCTTCTAGGACTTCTCAGATAGCGCAAGCTCATTTTTTTCATGTGTAATTCTAAATCTGTCACCATAATCAGAATGTGAACGTGTTTCTGCAGATGAATTCTGGCCATTTATGTCCCTTTTTTTCTGCAGTAAGAGTGGGAAAAAATACAGGTTTGTTTTATTTGTCAGACTGAAAAGCAGATATATAGGACAGTGCACCACCTCACTGTCTGAAAGCCTTGCTCAAATCCTTCACTACAGTTCTATAAAGGCTTTCAAGCCAAGGCTAAAGGTATGACTGTGGCTGACTCCTCTGTCTGCTTTTGAGAGTGTGCTGCCTGGTAGAATATAGATATGAAGGAGCTTGGAGATAACAGTCTTTTAAAGTCTGCAGCTTTTCCCCTTTCTATCCTCTCCTTTTTCCTTCCTTCCAGGAGGATCAATGCTGGGGTGGATCCATTCAGTTGTGCTATTGTCACAGACTAGGAAGCTCTTTATTGTGTCTCTACAACAAGGGCTTTACCTCACAGGACTGAAATCTTGTTTTGGTGCTTTTATCTTTTTAATTTCTTTTGAGACACCACTGAGCACCCAGACAGAGAATATGAGCACTGTAGGCACTGTTTTACTGAGGCCGTAATGGGCATTCTGATTTTGTGGAAGCAGTCTCTTGCTTTGCAGGGATGATGAATCACTTAAGGAAAGCTTACAAGATTCAGGGTGACATTATTTGGCTTTATTTGTTAACTTAAAATCCTTTTGTTTAAGGCATGTTCTGGGCCAAGACTTGTGGTTTCTCAGATGGGCATCTTGCAGGGGTCTCTTCATAAGTGCATAAGATATGTGAGGGTCTGCCATGCTTGTCTTCTGCCATTCTTGATTCCTTTGACACTGTTGTGGCAAGCACTGCCAAATCTCAGTTCCTCCAATAGCCTCTTGCCTTAAAAAGTTCTAAGATTGCAGCCTGCCAGCTGACTGCCACTGCATTAAAGCTGTCAGTCTCACTTCCAGTTTCTTGAATATGATTTTCATTTATTTTGGAGAATAGTATATGTCGTGGTTTATCGCCAGTCAGCAACTAAGCACCATGCAGCTGCTTGCTCACTCACCCCCTTCCCCAGTGGGATGGGGAGAGAATCAGTAAAAACTCATGGGTTGAGATAAAAACAGTTTAATAAGACAGCAAGAGAGAAGGAAACAACGATAACAATAATACCAACAAAGGAATGTACAAGAACAAGTGATGCTCAATATAGCAATTGTTCACCACCTGGTATTTGATAACCCATCCCCAAACAGTGATTCCCACCCCCCAGCTAACTCCAGTTTATGTACTGGGCGTGGCATTATGTGGTAGGGAATATCTCTTTGGCCAGTCTGGGTCAGCTGTCCTGGTTGTGCCCCCTCCCAGCTTCTTGTGCACCTCGCCGCTGGCAGAGCATGGGAACCTGAAAAGTCCTTGATTTAGTATAAGCACTACAACTACTTAGCCACAACTAAAAACATCAGTGCGTTATCAACATCATTCTCCAAAACACAGCACTATACCAGGTATCAGGAAGAAAAAAACAACTACTCCCATCCCAGCCAAAACCAGGACAGTATAGTGGATTCTTTTTGGCCTCTTCCGTAGGTGAAGTGTTTGGTTTGGGAGTCTGTTTTGTGTCATAGTTGGTGCTCCACTTCAAGCTGGCATTTTGGTTTAACTTTTTTATGTATTAAGGAGAAAAGTGCATGGCTGACTAGACATTCATGCAATCGCCCTTCTTTTGGAATGTATTCATTTAAAGTATCTTTTCTTGTTAGCTTCTTTAAGAACCTTGACTTGTGCATTGGTACCTGAAAGTATTAATTAGGAACTGCTTAGAAGCAGTTGTGTCTGAACTGATGTTGTTATGAGAGACAGAGAAGGGGAGACAATGGCTGTGGCAGTGTGGTTACTGAGTAATGTGCACTTGGGTAGTAGGTTTGGTTTGGGATTCTGCTCTCACTATTACTTCTCAAGTGGAATGGTGGAAGTGGGTTTCGGGGGCGAGGGGAGTTGTGTGTCATGGTGAGAACAAGCATGTGGCTTGCTTAATGGCTGAGACAGAGGTTTTGGAAAGTTTGAATGAGCAGGGAGAGAGGTTGGAGATTACTACTTACTGAAATAACTTGTTCCATACCCCTGTGAAGGAATTCCATGCTTGTGTTTAAATCCAGTCTCTACCTTTTCAGTCTGAATCTGTATCATTGTTTGCTAGAGACACAGCAATGGGAGCACTAATCTGCAGAAATGCAGTCAATTCACACTGCACCTGCTGTTTTCCCTTAGCACATCAACTACGAAGAGCACAAGGGTAGAACTCAGACTCCTTGTACAGCCAGTCTTGGTCTTTACTGCTCTCCTTCCCAGCTGTTCACTGTGCATTTGTGTGTTTCAGAGTGTTTTTTTCCTTCCTGTGACAACCTTCCACTTCTGCAAAAGAAACTCCTTCAAATAGGAGCCAGATTTTCTTGGCAGGAGAAGGGAGAGAGTGGGAATGGCTAAAGTTTTTTGTGAGACTTTAAATAAAAGTATGGAGCTTTCAATCTATAGCTCCAGAACAGCAAGACAACTTCTGTCATTGTGGAGAGAGAAGCACAGGGAATCCCAGATGTAAGGAAAGAGGTTTACTCTGTAGGGTCACTATAGCTTGAGCTGACACCTTAGGATGGATGGGATGCCAAGTGCTAAGTTCTGATAGGGCATAGTGAAGGTGAGTAAGAGAGATACGACTTGATCAATGGTAGCCTTTTAGTGTAGCAGCAGAAGGGTAGAATATCTGAACCGCAAGGTTTCTGAAAGCAATTAGGCTGGGGTTTGTTTTGTTTTGTTCTGTTTTGTTTTTTCATTTTTCTCCTTATCAACCTGATGTTTACATTTGAGGTTAACAAAAGATGTGGTAGGAGATGTGAAAATCTACAGGCTCTTCAGGGCACTTGGGTGCCAATGGAAATAGATTTTTAGGATCCATGACACCTGTGTACTGCAGAAAAAGCAGCTATTTCTTTCTGGAAGTCTTAGATGGGACAGTTTGCTATCCGTATCAAATAATATTCTTGTTAGTAATCTGTTATTTGAGTTCAGATAAAGATATTAAAAGCAGGATTGCTATTTGTTGTACATACCTGCCTTTGTTGTTTTCTTCCCAGAGCCCTTTTATCTGTGGTTTTGATTCTGTTTCCTCTGCCTCTTGGCTCATATGGCTCCTCTTCATCAAAAACAATGAGGCAGACCTCTCAAAACTGGCTTCCAGGGCAGACCTGAACTTAGTGGAACTTGGTGGTCACTTTCTGTGGTGTGTTTTTCCTCTCTTTTACAGGTTTCTGGAGCAGATAGCACTGGGAATGTTGCTTCCAGATACATAGAAATTTATGTTAATTATATTCATCATCTTAAACGCAGTTGCAGGCTAAGAATGCTAACAAGTCCTGGATGAATGGGAATGATACTGAATCTACTCTTTGAACTTCATTTTTCAAGGATTAGTGAGAGTCTTAGCTTGGCTTGTGATCTACTCATAGTAGCCTGCAGCTTCATTTTCCGTGTTCTTTTTATCTTTATCTTTTGTGACAGTCTTTTATATTCCCCTTATCTTGGTCTTAATGTCTAATAATACTGCCTGGATACAGTGACAGGCAATGACTATTTCCTTGCAGCGGTACTGCAGGATATTGCTAACCTCTCCAGCATAATGTTGTTTTACCATTAAGTCACGTTCCAGCAAGGCAAGTGTCTTCATAGCAGGGTGGTGAAAGAATGAGTGCCTATTGAAAGATGACAGTTGCCAGAGAAGCTCACCTCGCTTTCCATACCGTTGGTTGACTGGGCTTGTAGAAATAGTTTTGATGCCAAGATGGTACCCTTCATCCATCTGAGTGTTTCTGCTACTTATGAGCTGTGTTCATTGTTTTCCTTTGCTTTTATTTTCTGCCTGTGAAACTCTTAAGTCAAACTAGATCACGTGGTAGGTGATGTCTGGTGTTAATGAGAGCGATTAGAAAGCAAGCTGTTATTAGTTTGCTGACCACGCAGAACAGGCAGTGGTTAGTATTCTTCAAGCCTGTATGTCTAGCAGGTGCGGGTTTTTGTGCAGTTATGTTTTCATTTCTGTTTCCCTTGGAAGAGCAGTAGCATAATAGAGCAATATATTAAAAAAAAAAAAAAAGTTGGTGCTTACTTTTGACACTTTATTCCAGTGTTGAAGCCTGATGGGGCAGCTGTTTGTATGTTTGCGCTACAAATTGTATTCAGTGAGCACCAGTTGTGAAGTTTCCAAGTGATTACAATTAACCATAGTGATGTTTTCCCTAGTTATGCTCATGTTTGGATGAATGTTTGAAAATGGGTAGTTAAGGGGTCTCAGAGGAAGGGTGGTTGTAGTGCTGGATGCCCTGTTTTTTATAAAACACTTAATACAGTGGTTTCCTTAATATTCATTTACCAGATCTAGACTGAGGAGTAGTGATTCTCTACTTTCGACTGGTCTCTGGTGTTTTCTGTTTTCTAATGACTTATTGTAGCTATGGAGTATATCAATCTTATTCTAAAAGGTGTCATCAATTTGTGAGCCCACCACAGAGTGAGGTGATTAAAATAGAGACAACTGGATACTGCACCTAGGTAAGAGTGCTTCATTCTGGTTCCAAATCAGTCTTTCTCTGAAGTAATTAATCCTTGGCATTTAATGGGCAAGTGCTGCTGTTTCTCTTGACCAGGTGCTAAATCCTGTCCTATGTGATGCTTCTCTGAAACACTTGATCTTCTTAAGTGCCATTTTTAATCTTGTAAATACATATTCCCCTAAAAAGCCCTCTCAGAGGTAATCAAGGCTGGGGAGTTTGTTTCCCTCTGGTCAGGAGAGCCATTAGTAACTGAGCAGTCTGCTGTTTTATAGGAAGTTTTATAGATAAATATAAGTTTTATAACTTATAAGTTATAACTGAACAGATAAATAGATTAAGTTTTCCCTGGTGTTCCCTTGAAAAAGCTGGTAGTGAAAGTCTGGTATTTTAGCCTTTAAATGAACATAGGAAGATGGAAAGGCACCATATCTTGGGTGTCTTGCCTAACTTCATTATCAATTACTGTATTAAGTAGCTATGTTAAAAATCTATTCTTCTAGTTCCTGCCTCTCCATCTGGGCAGAATTGCCCTTTGCAGTTTCTCTAATATTCTTCAATTTTGTTTGGCTTCCAGTGTTATACTTGAGTTTACTCCACGGTCCTAATACATTTAGTGCCATGAAAGGCTTTTTGTGTAGCAGATGCTTCTTCTTGCTTAAATTTTCTTGTTTATTCTTGTGTCTTTCTGTTCTGCCTTAAGTACTTCTATGGTACTATGGTCATATCCTTCAAAGATGGTAGATAAATTTGTATCTTTCATTTTTACCAGAGTATGTATATTCTTTTAAATTAGTGTTTTCACCATTTTAATGACTGTGGATGTAAATACTTATACCCTTTCTGATAGCACCAGTGCTCTCGACTTTCTTACTTGTATATACTTGTGGAAAAAAGTCTCTGCTCAGAGATAAATCAACTTGTCCTGAATTTTTTCTTTTAAATGTTACCCTGTTTTTAGGTGAGATACATTTGTCCTCGGAGCCATAAATAGGTGGTTGTAAACTCAACCTTTTCCTGGGTTGAGTTTACAACTTCTGCAAGACTTAAGGACTCTGAGTAAAGTAGAATATACTGGATGGAACCTGTATTTTTTGATTAAGAGACTAGTCCTACTGATCCAGGAGATGTTATTCCAGCTACTATATCTGTCTGCAGAGCTAAAACCAACTTGCATTGTGGCTTTTCCTTTTGCCTTCTAGGATACCTGTATCTCAGCAAAATACTCAGAATGTCAAGGTTTTATTTATTTCACATTTACCTCTCTGAGAGGCTTATTTCCTAGAAATGCTCCCGGTTTTCCCTAACTTCATCAGTAGGAGATGCTCAGGATCTTGTAGGATCAGACAGAGGACAAACTAAAGTTTTAACATCTTCTGGTATTTGCTGCTCCTCTCAGTTGTAAAGCTAGTAGTTAACTTTCTATCACAGTGTTCCCAGCACTGTATGTCCCTTACTCATCAGGATGGGGCTGGAAAGTGATCAACACATTCTTAGAATCACCAGAAAACTTAATGTTCCCCTCACCACCTTTTTTTCCTACTTCTGTAACCTTTGTGAAACATAGTACACACTTTATCTTGTAGTTCTATGCAGCTCTTGTGAGTATACCCTTCCCAGGATATGTGTCATCTGTTTCCATCTAAATCGGCAGTGAATCCTGTGAAGTGAATGGCAAGATTTCAGGACCTGTTTCTTCTTTAGTATGGCCAGTTTAATATGATAACCTCCAGGTACCCTCTTTAGAGGCAGACTTGACCAGCCTCAAAAGCCAAATAAGTTTGCATTTTCTGGTAACCTGCTCTGAGCTCCTGATGTGATCTTTGTGCTACTCCTGCTCTGTGCTGTCCCCTCTGAAGTAATCTCCTGCAGTCTTAAAAAATTGATAGCAAGTAAGTGGAGATACTTAATGTTTGAAGTGCCGAGAAAACGTTACTGTTTTTTTTCTATTACATCAAGATGGTGCAATTGAATCCAATGCCAACCCGTATGGATATTAGTAGATGCCACTTAAATAATTATTTACCATTTTTATTGTACATATGTGTCTAACCTCTGCAATAGAAATTGATTTAACATTTTCAATTGGATCACATGAAACATGAAAAATGCTGAAAATATGGAACAATTGGTTTGGTCTGATATAACTTGATTCTTATAAACTTGCATGGCTTACTGGTGCTGGCTCTGATAATTAAATGGCTTTTCAAAATGGTCGTTGTTGACCTAATTCTACTGGCAGTGTAGTCAGTGGGAGTTTTAATATTGACTACAATGGGAACAGTTAGACAAACAGATTGCATTAGAAATCCCATGCTGTGTGTTTAATTTCACTTCCTGATACAACAATCTCTAAATATTAAAGATAATTCTTGCCAAGATAGAAAAGCAGAACATAGCTTTTTTCCTTTCTGACAGTCTCTACTGTCTTCTGTATCCACTCAGGTATTAATGCAGTAGCCGAGTTACCAGATGAAAAAGAATGCCAACAATCCAAACTTAAGGATGCAAAGTTCTGTATTTCCATCTCTGTTTTCAGAGCAGGCATTGCTGCTCCTTTCTACTTACAATGGTCAACTTTTCTCTCAACAAGCAAACAAAACAATAGCAGAAAAATCCAAGGAGATTTGACTGTGTTACCCAGTTTAGGATAAATTTTCATCCTTATCACAGAATCTTTGGGTTAGAAGGGACCTCTTAAGGTCATCTAGTCCAACCCCCTGCAGTGAGCAGGGACATCTTCAGCTACATCAGATTGCTCAGAGCCCTGTCCAACTTGACCTGGAATGTTTCCAGGGATGGGGTATCTACCACCTCTCTGGGCAGCCTGTGCCAGTGGTTCACCACCCTTACTGGGAAAAATTTCTTCCTTATATCAAGGCTAAACCTTCCCTCTTGTAGTTTAAACCCCTTGTCCTACCACAACAGGGCCTGCTAAGAAGTCTGTCCCCATCTGTCTTATAAGTCCCCTTTAAGCACTGGTAGGCTGCAATAAGGTCTCCCCGGAGTCTTTTCTTCTCCAGGCTGAACAACCCCAACTCTCTCAGCCTGTCTTCACAGGAGAGGTGCTCCATCCCACTGATCGCTTTTGTGCCCTTCTCTGGACCCACTCCAACTCCATGTCTTTCCTGTGCTGAGGGCTCCAGAGCTGGATGCAGGACTCCAGGTGGGGTCTTACCAGAGCAGAGTAGAGGGGCAGAATCATCTCCCTCAACCTGCTGGCCACGCCGCTTTTGATGCAGCCCAGGATAGGGTTGGCCTTCTGGGCTGCAAGTGCACATTGCTGGCTGATGTCCAGCTTTTCATCCACCCGTACTCCTGAGTCCTTCTTGGCAGAGCTGCTCTCAATCCCTTCATCCCCCAGCTTGTATTGATACTGGGGGTTGCTCCAACCCATGGTGCAGGACCCTGCACTTGGCCTTGTTGAACCTCATGACGTTCACACGGGCCCACTTCTCAAGCCTGTCCAGGTCTCTCTGGATGGCCTCCTGTCCCTCAGGCGTGTGAACCACACCACTCAGCTTGGTGTCATCTACAAACTTGCCATGGGTGGACTCGATCCCACTGTCTATGTCATTGATTAAGATATTAAAGAGTACTGTTCCCAATATGGACCCATGAGGGACACCACTTGTCACTGATCTCCATCTGGACATTGAGCCATTACTCACTGGATTAATTACAACCACTAGTAATTACAATTCACAACCACTACTCTCTGGATGCAACCATCCAATCAGTTCCTCATCCACTGAACAGTCTACCCATCAAATCCATCTCTCTCCATTTCAGGGAGAAAGATGTTGTGAGGGACCATGTCAGAGGCCTTACAGAAGTCCAGATAGATAACATCGGTAGCTCTTCCCTTGTCCACTGATGTGGTCACTCCATCATAGAAGGCCACAAGGTTGCTCAGGCAGGACTTGCTTTTGGTGAAGCCATGCTGGGTGTCTGGAATCACCTCCCTGTCCTCCATGTGCCTTAGCATAGCTTCTAGGAGGGTCATCCTTCTTAAGCCCTATTAAAAATCCATAAATCTCCTGAATGTTTGGGAATTGCTTTCTTTTTTTGCTCCATTCTGTGTTAGTGTTAATGCTATTTTCCCCCTGCCAATTCTTACTCTCTCTATCACTGGTTTGATTTGTCCCACATTGGTATCTGAACAAATTATGAATAACCTGAAGTTTGAGCCAGACCCTTAAAGTTGTTTTGACCATTTGTTGGTTCTTGCAGTTTACCTCCTGAGACAAATTAGTCTGTTAATAATTATAGTATTGTCTCCCTTGTCACTTTACATGCTGATTACTTCTGATTCTTTCCCTGTATCTTGCTCAATGGATTGCTTATTTCCTTCATTATTGTTTTTTTCACTGCAGAAGATTCCCTGTGCTGTTCATATTTGCTGGTGCACTTAAAATGAAGGGCATTGCAGGACACCTTTTTCGCCCTGTTTACAGCACTTGCTGTGGCACGTATTTGTTTAATTTACTTTTGCAATGTTATTGAGTTGCGTTACAGAAGAGGCTTTTTTTATGTGGACACACAGACTCTGAGGATTCTGCTTTTGCAGGTTATGTTAATTAAACTATTCACTGCAAATCATTAGCTAATGAGTCTGTAGGTAGATGACACTAAACAGAAAGTAGAGCATTAGATCTTCACCAGTACTTTAGAGAACTTTGGAAACTTTTCATTTCTTGCTGGAGCGCTTCACGCTGGCACTGCAGTCAAGCTAACATCTGTTCTCCCTCTGTCAGCAGGCTGTATGTGGTACAGAAATAACACAAAGTGCCACCCATCTTCACTGATCTGTAGGGTTTTTTTTAATTTTCCTTTTTAGAAGGTGCAGAAATAATCTTCAGCTGGCACCAGAGTAATATCAGCTGTTCTAGCTTTTCAGCTTAAAAACACCCTTGCATGGAGTTGAGTATGGGAGTGTAGATATAAATGACACTGTAAATTAGTGATTCAGAGTAATGTTTAGTAATATTCCTCTTTAGCACAGGGGAGAGTATCTTAAACTTCCATTACAGTAAATAGGAATTCTAGCATTCTCAAAGGATAGTCACCGTTTCTCATTCCCAATTCTGCTGCTTGAGTTATGGGCAGTGGCAGTTAGGGTATGGTGGGTTTTTAATTCTTTTTTTAAGGGGGATGTTAAAAATAGGTTGCTGTCTCTTGAATCAGTAGAGGCTGTGTCTGTCATGGTGAAAACTGAAGAAAAGTATAGTCTGTATTCTTTCCATTTTAGGATTTTTGTACTGGGAGAGGGCTGTATGCATAGTGCATGGGACAGTACAGGATGGAGTTCTTGCATCAGAAAGTCTAGTTGATTAGAAAATTTGTGTCCTAAAATGTTTTTGTGGATGCAAAGAGCATTGGCTAGGGGCATTTTAAAAAACTTGAATGGTAAGTTGCTTTAGGTCTCTTGATTTGGACTGTATGAGACTTTGCACCTTTATTTTCTTTTGTTTGCTGGAGCTAATTCTTCATTCATTTTGAAACCTCCTGCAGAGATTCTTCTCGACTGGAGAGTTCTGCAGGTTATAGTCCTGCTGCTGTTTTTCTTGCTCATATTTGTCCCTTTCAAAAGCATGTTCTAATTCTAGTAAACGTCCAAAGCAAATGCAAACTTGAAAACTGTTTTGCGGCTTTTCTTCCAGAGCTGCATATCAGCGTTGTTTCAAAAACTGTTACGTGGACTTTTAAAAAAGTGTATTTCTTGTCTGACTTTCACTAGCTCTGTGTGTGGCACGATCTGGAACATGACACTTCTTTTTCCTTTTGGCCTTTCCTCTTTAGCAGGAAAAGTTGATAAGTCAGCACTCGAGTTTGCAGGATTCCTTCTGTTATTGATCCACATCTTAATAGGCTGGAGGCCTCTGATAAAAGAACAGCAGCAGCTTTTACATTTCTGATTTCAGGAACCCCACTGGTTACACAGAAACCTCAGGGTGAGGTGCAGCTTTGGCTGTGAACTGCAAATGCTGTGTCTGCAGTGGGAGGAGAAATGGAAGCTTTGAGCTTGGATTTAGATTTGGTGAAATAGCTTGAAATGTTAACGAGCTTTGCAGAACAACCTCTGCTCTTGTGTTCCTGGTTCCTCAAGTGTGTGGGAAACAACCACGTAATGGACTTTCTTCTGAGCCCACGTTTCTTGCTCACTGACTTTAAAAAAGCAAAACAAAAAAAAATTATAAAATGCACAGCTTGCTGGAGTGGGTTAGGAATGTGCTGCTAGTGTATTGCATAAGGAATATTTCATTTCCTAGTGATTCCAAGGCTCTGCAAGTAATATTCTCCCCACAACTGTCTGGGAAGGAGACAAGTAAGGCTACAGTTACAGATGGGGATCTGGAATCCAGGGAGAACACACTTGCTACTTGTGCAAGTTCATGCAGAGAGTAAATTTCTGAACAAAGAATAAAGAACTGTGGAGGACCGTTTCAGAACTCCAGAGTCACTGATGGAGTCTCGTTATTTTGTTATTTTTATGCAGTTTTGGTGCTCTATAATTACAGGTCATCTTGTGACCTATGAATGCAATATCAGGAATTTGTTTCCTGAGGACTCTGGAGGTCCTCCAGTTTGGCCTCCTGCTTGTTGTAGGGTTGATATTGCCAAAGTCAGACTGGGTCAGCCGTGGCTTTGTCTAGCTCCTGTGTTGACACTTCCAAGGATGGTAGCTCCCCGGCCTCTCTGGGTAACCTGTTTAGTGTTGTACTGCCCTCCTGGGGAAGAAGACTTTCCTGCGTCTGCTGTAGGACAATAGATGCTAGACCCTTTCCTGTCATTCCCCAAGGCCCAGACGTTTATTGTGAAACAGAATGAGAGGTTTTTTGAGGAGGGACCTTTTTTTGTCTGATAGCACCTAACATTTTTGACTTCACTGGAAAAGCTTGTGAAAGGTGAAATTATCTTAAGCTGTGATGGTGCTTAAAATGGACCTTGAGGGAAGGAGTGCAAAAGAATAGTCTGCAGCTTAGGCTGCTTTGCCTGCACTTCTGGGAATGAAAGAAATTAAACTTAACATATCTCTCTGGCTAACAGAAAGGTCTCATCAGGACTGTGATGTGTTTGCTTTTGCTCTCCCAGTCCAAATTCTAAAGTTACTCGTTCATTTGCTCAGGTGCTGATATTGATTCATTGACTCTCTGTGGTTTTGTTGATGCTTTTGAGATATTGTCAAGCAATGAAGAAAGTGGATTACCCATATATAAATGGCTACCCATATGTAAAACTGTCAGGAGTCTTCAATACAGCAAGTTGTATGAATTTGGAACATTAGAAGCATGTGACTTATGCAAGAGAACCATTAAAACTCAGTGGCATACTCAGGATGACTAGGTGACATTGTCGGGTTTTTCTTTTCTTGGAGTGACTTAATTACACCATATTTTTAATGTACAATTTCTTTTTTCTTTTACTGAAGGGACAATGGAGACCGATCCAGGCACCGAGCTCCACGGAATGCCCGCATGTCTGCACCGTCACTGGGGCGCTTTGTCCCAAGGTAAAACTTGTACATGGAAGAGTAAAAGAGTGTGGAAATCCTGGAGGTACCAGTTGCAGTAGAGCGCTCTGGTACTTTTGGATGGATTCCTTTTCTCATACAGGGCTGCTGTATTCTTGGTTTGTGATTTCTGGGACTCCTGATATGGCATGTTAGTATGATCAGCTCATCCTGTGACATTTGAATGACAGCATGGTCTTAGTGCTTCTTACCTGCAGGTTGGGGCTACAGTGTGAAGGCAGAATAGGAGGAGAAAAGCAACTGATCAGAGATTCTCAGCACAATGTGCTGGTTTGAGATTAGGAAGCTATTGTGGGAGGTAGAGGATTTGCTTAATGCTGATCTTCACAGCCACATTGATCAGAGGAGGATCTAATCTGTAACTTGCTTTTTGTTTGAAGCAGTGAAGCGGTTGGCTAAGCAGAGGAGTCCAGCCTTCCCTCTACTATAGTCTGCTGGAATATAGTCATGTTTCCTCAAAGTAATTGCAGTTGCTGGCCAGGGCTGTAGTGTACTTGGATATCTTTCTCCATGTAAGCTTACTCTCTTTGTTTTGCAGACGCTTCTTGCTGCCCGAGTACTTGCCTTATGCTGGGATTTTCCACGAACGGGGACAGCCTGGCTTGGCCACCCATTCCTCTGTCAACAGGGTTTTGGCAGGTAATGAGATTTCCTTGTTTGCAGTAGTCATGTATATTAGTGGTGTTTTTCCTGTGAATTTGAGGAGAGGAGGATTGAGGAAAAATCAAATTCCAACTTTTGAGGTTCTATTTTCAGGCAACTATTAAGTTGCCTGAAACAAGAGAAAGGACTGTTGGAGTGATGTGGTGATCTGTCATTCAAGTGCTTGGGCATTGCAGATTCCACACTTCAAGTATGTCTATGGGAGTCTCTGCATGACTTCGGGAGGGGTGCTGTTAACAATTCTCCCTTTGTTTAACTTCCTCCCCTATTCCTAGCTGTCTTTTTCTTAGCAACCTGACAGACTAATGATCAGCTTGCTGCAGGTCCTTCTAATTGAATTATAGGGTGCCTTGTTCGTGTTCCGGCTGGCAAGACGCACACAAGGCAATGCAGGATTCAATTAGGACCTTAATAAGTGCATATTAAAAAACTCAGCTGCCACCACATACAGCACACAGGCATTTGGGAGTCTTAAAAGGCAGGCGGAGGTTGGGGGAAGAGCAGTATGGCACTCTGACAGTTCATGAATGAGATAGTTATAGATGACACATGTCCTGAGGGTCGATCTTTGTTGGCTGTGTCTGAGTTGCTCTGTAATTAACCTCAGTGCAGGGGAATCATCTTGGAGCTTGGGGGAGAACAAGGGATGATGTATGGACAGGTAGGTTGGGATGTGCTTCTCTTCCTTCCTGTAGGTAGTCATGGGACCACCAGTGAGAGGAGTGCTGAAAGGTTTCTCAAGAGGTTGTGTGACCCTTTTCCTTATCCTAAAGCATGATTAACTATGCCTAAACCATTTTGGACAGGATTTGTCGAACCTGTTTTTAAGAGTCTTCGCTGGAGTTTTCCCAACCATTTTGGAGTGGAACTGTGTCGGTTTTGCATGGCTGATTTAGTATGGCTGTGGTCGTTTCTTTGATTACAAATTTCTGCCATCTCTCAGACTTTTGTCTCCCTGAACACTTTGGTTTGAGTTCATGGTTCGTAGATTTTGCTGTTGCAGTAGTAGTAAGAGCTGAGCCATAGGCTAGCCTCTAAAGCACCTCTGCTTTTTTTTCTTAGGAAAG
>NW_010538676.1:41613-54391 GCF_000687285.1 Phaethon lepturus
CTGACGCACGTACTTTCCCGTGCTTGCTGCCTGTGTGGGCTTTGGCTGTTGGCACGTGGAAACAGCACACTCGCAGATAATTACTTGCTGCCAGGCAACACTGCAGAACTCTTCTGTGGCCCTGCTTTGCTGAAGACACCTGCCTTCAACCCTCTTTCAGCCCTCCTTGCAGTTTGCCTGTTTCTTAGTGGCTGGGAAACAGCCTAGCTTTTTCTCCTTGCACATTTTAGGGTATTTGAGCCCCAAAATACACGTGCTTGCTGTTTGTTTTGTACATGCCAACATTAACAAAAGAAGGCAGAAATTATAATAATGGGTCTTTCAAAAAACAAGATCATTCTTTTCTGTATGTTGTTGTGCTGAGCTTACTTAAGGCAAGGTTTGTTGAGTCCTACAGGTTCATGGAACCTCACAGTGGAATGGCTGGGACTCCACAGTAAAGGCTTTTACTGACTTAAATATAAAATTAATTCTCCTAATGCAGCAGATGCTTGTGATATGTTGTTTTATTATTCTGTTTATTTTAGTCTGTACCTATGCTTTCAGCTATCAAAATGGTTTTTTACATTTGTGCTCAAAAACATGTTAATGTGTTGCAGAAACCAGGAGACTTGAAGTTTGTAAATATTAGGTGGAGGCATGAAAGATGAGAACTAGAACATGAGGTTGCAATTGTGGAATAGTCAGAGAATTTCTTGTGTTTATTATGTTGGTCAGCAGCATTGTCATTTTCAATATTATATTTCAGAGACATTCAAAGTTGCAGTGCTGATAGTATGCTTTCCTTTTTAGTTAGCCTGTGCCAAAGCTTGTGGTAGTTCTTTCTTCACTATCATAGTGAAAAACCTCTACTCAAGCTCAAAAGTACTTTAACCCTGGTCTGGTAGTTACGAGTAAGGTTGCCAGCCTTGGCTGAGGGGAAAATCAATCCTCTATTGTCCTGTTAACACAGGCTAATCTAAGCTTGAGTGCCTTAAATTGCTTCATCCTACCATGTATCCAGACTGTCATTTTTTCATTATGTTTAAATGCATAAATGCCAAATGTATTTCTTATGTAACCTCTACAGCATTTGAGAACAGATCCCAGAAAACCCCTGTATTTCTAACCTGACAGTGTTCTAAAAATTGACAATAGGCTTCTGTGGTCAAGTATGAGAGTGAGCTGTTTGGGAAGATACACCCAATTACACCTCTGCTCCTGTCCCAGTTACTGCTGTATGTGGGGAGGAAATCAAAGCAGCAGGCAGAGATCTTACGGGTGTGTGGTTTACTTTGGTGTGCTGACTAAATTTCTTAATGTCAAAGCTCTTGCTGTCAGGTTCTGTCCACATTTACTTTCAGCGCTCTGCTTTGTATGAGTAGCTTTCTGTTGTTTAACTATTGTTATTATGCAACTGTTACAGACAGTAGCCCCATGCTAGGGAAGATTGCCTTGTGAATAAATTTTTAGAGCAGCCTGGTATAATGAACCACTAAAAATTACAGGTTATCTAAGCAGATGAGCTAGTACAGCAACACAGTAGGTTTGGCAGAATGACTGACATGCCAGGCAGGGCTTAGGTCAGGATTAGAGAGTCCTTTGTACTAGTCAGGGACTGGTGGCCATCCCTGTGCCAAGGCACTTCCAGGCAAAGTATAGGAGAGGTGGCAACAGATGGGTAGAGTAGGTGGGAGTTCAGGGGGAGAATGAAGCGATACTAGTCAACGTGTCAGACAGAGATATCTCCATGCCAGCAGCCTAACTTGCATGTAGCACTGGAACAACCATGAGTCCCAGTAGCCCCTTCCTACCTGACTCCTTATCTACTGGTGCAGTTTAGACCCATCAGCTGATACGATATGCTGCATCACTGTGCTTTCTGGCACCAAATAAAACACCACGTGAAAATATATTGCATCAACATTGTTACCTTTAGCATTCAAACTTGTAATCACACCAAAAAGTGTTGGTAGTTTGACAGGTTATATTTTCCTGCAAAGTCTATGTTGATTGGCAGTAATTACACTGTCCTCCTTTAATCCTTTATTAACTGAGTCTTATATCAGCTTTTTCATTATTTTGTCTGGAATCAATGTCAGGCTGACAAGACTGACATGTCTTATCCTATTTCAACCTTTTAAAATACTGGTAGAATACTAGCATATCCTTCAGTCTTCCACATTCCCCTTTTATTTCAAGACTGATCAAAAAACCTGAGAGTTCATTTGGTGGCTCTTCTAAGGCTCTTGGTAGTGTGGGCTGTAAGCTACCCTCTGGACTCTCCTCTCCTTGGTGAACTGCCATAAGTGATGGGGTTGTGATCTCCAAGGAAACATCCATACAGTGAAAGCTAGTTGAAGTGGGTGGTCGCTGAAGTAATGATGAAAGTGGTAAATATGTTTTGACTTCTCACTTGGTAGGACTGGCCCACTGCATGTGGCAATACAAGTGGAATATTGCATCTTGGGGGCCATTTCAGTCTTCTGGTCTCTTGGGTTCTCTGCCACTTGCATGCCAACAGAGCGGGTGGGGGGTTGGGAGGGGGTGGGGCATGTTTGGGGTTTTTTTGCCCCCTGTGTTTCCAGGAGATACCAAAGAGCTATTCTGTGGGACAAGGCCACACCTTTTATAGTGAGAGTTAGTACTGCTGCAAAGTTCATCAGTGTTAACATGCCTGGCTCTGGATCCAAGGAACACACAGCTCAGTATTGTATTTACCACTTCCAACTGCTTTTTTTTGTTTTTCTTTAAGCTGAATATTTCTGCCCACTGTTCTGTGTTTGTTGTTTTTGGTTTTTCTTGTTTGGTTGGTTGGTTTTAGTTTGGTTTTGTTGCTGTGTTGTTTTTTTAATAATTTTATCTTTGTCCTAAATCACACTGCAAGCAGGACACTACTAAGTAATTTGAGGGCCAAGTCACGGATATTTTTTGGCATCTGGTAGTAGCCAGATGTACATTTTAGTATCTCTTTAAAAATCAGAACATACATTTTAAGAAAAGATCCACTTCATTGCCACTGAAGTGCTTATGACCTCTTGTTCACCTATGTGAACTTTTCCTTTAGGCTTTATAGTAATTGACTACTTCAGGATGGACAGAGTCATACTAATGGTATAGTGGAACAAAGAAGGCTTTAGTTTCAGTTCAATGGAAGCTTGGAGGAAAAAAAATCGGTGTTTGCTAAGGAACTTTGCAGGAGGCTTTAAAAATTGACACAGATGCCAGTTTGTTGACATTCCTGTTACTCAGCAGGAGACCTGCAGATGAAAGTTCACTGGTTTATGATAGTTACCTAGCTTTGTGAAATGCTTCTGTCCCACCTCACTTTGTTTTAATAGGCATCTATTCAGTTATGTGCATGTCAACAAAGTATTTTTCCTTGCGTCAACACAGATCATGTTTGTCTATTCTGGCTTTACCACCAGACTTATCTGTTTAAATACAATCCAATACAGTTGCTCTGAGCCTTCTACCTCATGGGGACATCCGGACTCAACATGTCTTAAGGGCTGAGTGATACAGCACTTTACATTTACAGTTTTTGAGTGATTTCACTGCTATTTCAAGGTAATAGATTCAGACCTGAACACTTGCATGTATTTAAAGAATGAACTTGATATTACAGATTTTTCCATAGCCCACACCTATTCAGAGTCTGAGTGCTACAAGAGTAATAATGATGCAGCTTTGGATATCTCTGCTAGGTTTGCCAAATAAAGCTCTGTGACCTTGTTACACTGGGGTGGGGCTGAGGCTATAGGTGAAGCTAAGAATCAGTTAATAGCCTGCCTTTAATTGGGATCTAGGACTTCAAAGTGTAATGTTCAGTTGCTGTTTTCCCAAAATAACATAAGCTATCCCATTCTTCAAAGCTTGGCTCCCTTGGAGAATTCTAGGTCATGTGTTTTCAAGGGGATTTCCATACTTCAGCCAGAAACTGCCAACACACTATTGTTAGAGCATTTGAAGTTTCATCAGGATGAAAATTAGCTAAGATGGCGGATAAATGTTGTCATCCTTCTGTGACAGGAAGATTTATTGAGCATGTGATAGTTCTCCTAATAAGAATTAGGGCAATGACCTCTCCAGTCAAATTTTCGAACCAGACCCCCTAGCTAAGGTGCCTCCTGGTGCCTGTTCCCAATCTGTTGATCACTCTTAGCTGTGTTTAGGGCTAATGTTCAAAGACAAGTGAATGGCTCTAACCTAAAGCTAGTGAAAATGGATGTTGATGAGCCTGTGATACATACAGTTGGATAGAGTATTGGTTGCTGCTGCATCTAGAATTAGCCCATTAACCTCTCACTTCTGCTCTTATGATGAAAGTGATCGTAAGAGGCTGCTTTGGTTGCCTTGGAAACCATATTGCAGGCAGATTCTCCAGTTCCTCTGGCATTGCAGGTGGGATTGCCTCCCGCGGCTCAAGTTTTCTTACCCCAATCCTGTTCTGTCGCATACAGTGTCAGTGAGCTGTGAGTTCTGTTCTGAGATGCTCCATCCTTCAAATGTGCTTGCAGCGATGCACAACTCTACAGAGTAGAACTAAGATGACTTGAGAGCTCCAGAAGGCCAACAAAAGTTGATGGGAAAACACGTCCCAGTTGTTTCTGTACCCTTCTTTTTCTCACTATTAGTTGGTATGCAATCTCTGGCAAGGCTTTCTGTACAGTTGCCTGAGACTTGAGTGTTGTTTTGAGTCTGTATCTTCAGCTGTCCATCTTTGGCTTTTTGCTCTTAGCTTGCTTCTGCCGTTTCATCTAAGACAACTGCATGAATTTGGATTAGTATCCTGATATAATCCTGCTTTTCACAATAGTCAATCAATGAACATAGCCATGTGGCTTTCTATGCAGTCTGTTTCTATTATAGGTCTGTTTGGTACTACTTAATATGGGAAGATGTGAACCTTTGAGTAACCTCATCTCTGTGGTCTTTCTGTGATTTACATTGGTGGACACTAAAAAACATAACAGACTTAAAACATGCCTCAGGTTCTTCTGCAGCTTGAGAGCTATAGATATCTGTCACCTTCATCACAGACTTGAGAACTGTTTATAATTTCTGTGAAAATGCAGCCTTTAATACAGAGATGTAGGGAAGAAAAGAGGCTGTAGTGCTGAATTGCAAATGTACAAACTCATTACAGTAGGGAGTGGAAGGTGTGCCTTCATGGAACTGGTGAGAGGTATCCTTGAAGTTGTTGATTTCCTCAACATGGTACTTAAGCTTCTAAAGACAGTAGGACTTTGGAAGTGTGGAGAAGACTTTGTGTGACATCCTCTTATTTAAGTTGCACTTATAAACTTGTTTCATGTGTTCTAACAATGCACTTGCAGCCCATGAGCTTTCATGAAGGCTAGCTGCTGGACCTCAGCGCTCATCTGCCTTTGCCTCTCCAACTGTTGCTTTCCCACAGCAGCTTTTGATTATTAAACTTTTAAATGTTGCTGCTTGATCACAGTGGAGCATCTCATAAATAAAATCTCCTGATAGTCTGGTGTCACAGATGGATTGGATGAAGGCAGAATAAAGTCATACACTGTGAGTTAACTTTATCTTAGTATTAGATCCATTGTTGACTTCTACTTCATAGATTCTATAGCTGTGGCTACAGGGTTATAGCACATAACTGTGGTTGGAAGGTGAACTTCTTAGCAAACATTCGTAAAATGAAATCCCTCTCCCAGAAGACAGAAGTCAGTTTGTTAATGCTTAAAAACACAAACAAGCCTAGAAACCACCTGGTAATGCATAACTTCTTGTGACTACACAGGGGTCAGATAGCTGACCCACAGATGCTACATTCTCCCTGGCAAGTCCGTCTTAGCAGTACGTCAGTCGTTTTCCACTGTATTGCAAGACACCAGTGAGTTTGTGTTTTCCAGCTCTGTGCTTTAATTGGCAGCCCAGCTGCCCCTTTTCTCAGGCCGAGCCAGTCTGTGTCATCCTGTAGCATTGTACCTTGGCACAATGAAGGCTGATAGGTAGTCGATGTCATTAGCAGTTGAACGACCCACAGGCCATCTCTTCTGAAATACTAGTCCTGTGCAAAGACCCCACAAAAGTTCCCAAGC
The DNA here is from genome assembly GCF_000687285.1 of Phaethon lepturus. Taxonomy (NCBI): domain Eukaryota; kingdom Metazoa; phylum Chordata; class Aves; order Phaethontiformes; family Phaethontidae; genus Phaethon; species Phaethon lepturus. The sequence continues at coordinate 47,670 of NW_010538676.1, forward strand.
TGGTGGCATTGGTTTTGATGCAGATAAATGCTCCTCTGAGCTGAACGGGGTTTAGTTCTCCTGTCTAGCTAGATGTCTCCTGAAAGTGGATGGTAGCTAGTGTTGAGAGAAAGCCATTAACATATGTATTTATGTGATGGAAAAGGTTGTGTGTGGTGTTTCCAGTTAGCCTTTCCCCCTCATCCAAAATATCAAAGTCCGCAGTGAGAATCTGTGCGGTTACTCATCCTCATTTTGATGTGCACTCCTGCTGTATGCTGTCGCATACAAAAAACATAGACAGCTAGAAAGTGTCAGGGTACTTTGTGTGCTGGAATGGAAGAATGTTAATCTGGCTGTCTGCTTATAATGCCCTGCTCGTTCAATGCCTCTGTTTACTTGCTGCTTCCATTTAGCAGCAAAGGTGCTCTGTGGGCACAAACACTTCTCTGTTGTCAGCTGTGAACAGATCCAGTTTGAATTCTTTGGTTGTGACATTAAGAGGGCAAAGCACTAGAGATTGAAGGGCAGAGGGAATGAACTTGCATCAGAACCTTGTAAGGTGCTATCCCCTATTCGATTCCAGAGACTAGAGTACGCTCAAGGCTTGACAGACTCCAAAACCATTTTGAATTCTAAAATAAATTCATAATAATATTTTGTGTATTAACGTTTTTATATGGAAAGAGCTGCCTCTTCACACCTGAGAGCTGGAGAGGGTCCAAAAGTCTCTTAAATACTGCACAATAAAGGTGAACTAAAGAGTCAAAATAGTGCTATTAGTGCTTTAAAGCCTGCTCTTGCTCAGTCCTTTTTGTTCTTGTCTTTCCTTTATGCTTTTGCAGCTCAAGCCTCTACTAAATCTGGGAATGTGTTAATTGAGAGGGCTGTGAGTCAACTGGAAATAAGAATCCACAGCTATCTGCACTATGGGGGGTATTTACACTGTGATTTTTTGGGGGCATCTGACTTGGGAGGCTAAGCTTCCTGTTAGCAGAGAAAAAGAAGCTTCTGCTCTGATTCGTCGCCTGTAGTGAGCTGAACTTAGGTGCTCTGAATCTTCCGTGGAGCTGCCAGTCTATTTATCACTCATTATATAGGGAGCTTTGGAAGAGTACCTTTCTGCTGTGAGTACCTTAGATGCCTAAAATTAGGCAGGTTGCATCCTGCCCTGACAGCTGAGTGCAGAAAGGATGATACATAGAAGAGGAGCCTGAGCAGAAGGGAAGAAATGAAAGCATTTGATCAGTGCTGCTCACCTGCTTTCTTTACTTTCTACATTTATTCACTGAAAAGGTGGAGTTTCTCTCCACCTTCCCCCCCTCCCTGTACACAAACCCTACCACTGTCTGCAGCAGGTAGTCAGGTTTTCTTAGGAGGGGCCAATACCCTTTCTCTGTTTCTGCAGCTTTTTGTTCTGTGGTTTTTTTCTGTTTTCAAACTTAATCTGGACTGCAAGTATTAATGGATATTTTGAGACCAGTCAGACAGTGCATGCTTAACTCGCTGCTCAAGATAAATGAGCCTTGTGTGACAGGGATTTTTTTTTTTCTTGTTTCTGCCTGTGCACTTTGAAGCTGGTACTGCCACTGTCATTTGGTGTGCAGCACTGTTGCAAATTTAATTCTGCTAGCCAGGAGTATGGAACTTGGTTTTACAGTGTGAATGAGCATGCCTGCTGTAAGAGCCCTTCCTCAGACCACATCAGTCCCCAATACTCAATAAAAACTCATGTGTTTTCCTCCTGCATTATGTTCCTCAACGTTTGTGTTTCCAGTGTAGCACAGTGCTGTCATCTGTTTAATTGCTTCCCGTTCTTACTCGTGTCCCTTCTTGCTGTGTAGTGTACATTGGTACGACAGACTGCAGACCTGTCAACAACCTCTATTTAATGGAGTAGGCAAGAAGCTCTTATACTTGATCAGAAGCTGTGCTAGATGTGATACAAGGAAACTCATTGTAGGTATACTCCTTGTTGCTATTTGGTGCTGTGTCTTTCCCATATTTCATACTCAAAACATGGCTACAGGACTCAGCAGGTAGGGTTTTGATATTATGAGAAACAAAACATATTGATTTCCTGTATGTAGGAAGATAATGCAGCAGTGTTTTTTGATGCAACAGAGCTTTTTGCAACTGTGTTGCAGCTGCTGGATGCATTGAAGATATTGTTTCTTGTGCCTCACAAGCGAACAAGTTAGCTAAGTGAATGCACAAGTTCTGTAATCAAGTTTTATTTGTGAATTAGCTTTATGTCTTGTTACTGGATGTTTTCTGGATCTTTCATTGTGCCTTGCTCTTTTGGTTTCATGCCTCAAAATGTGTAAAAGGGGCCCACTTCGAGCACATGGAGATAAATAAGGAAGTATCTACAGGACAGCATTGTGGGGAAAACTTCAGGAAAGCAGACTTGGGCTTGTTCAGCAATGTGCTTGGGGCCGATACATACTTTTTAACGTCTTCATTCACCACCTGGATGATGGGTCAGAGTGCACCCTCAGCAAAACTGAGAGGAGTAGGTGACGAACCAGAAAATTGTGCTGCTATTCAGAGGGACCTTCATAGGCTGAGAAATGGGCCAAGAAATCTCATGAAGTTCAATGAAGAAAAATGCCAAGTCCTGCATCTGGGGAAGAATGACCCCATACACCAGGACAGGCTGTGGACCTACTGGCTGGAAAAAAACTTTATTGTGAGAGTGGTCAAATGCTGGAAGAGATTGCCCCGGGAGGTTGTAGAGTCTGTTTGGAGATATCCAAGTTTGACTGGAGATGGTCCCTGGTAGCCTGCTGTAATTCACCCTGCTCTGAGCAGGGGGGTGGACTAGAGCATCTCCAGAGGTCCCTTCCACCGTTGATCTTCAGTGATTCTCTGAATCATGTGAGTGCACAGGAGCAGTAATGTGATGCTTGGGTTCAGTGCAGGTGAGAATGGAATTTGTTTTAGCTGAAGCTGTGTTAAATACTATTTCAGCAGTAGCTACAGCTGCTTCTGGTTGTGTGTATTGGCATTGCCTGCTAAGCCTATTGTAAAACCTTGTGATATCTGTTACTGCAGAGGACTCCTGGCTCTTTCAAGGTTTGTCTGAGAGAGCAGATGTTACTGGAGACTTCGTTGTTACTAGCTTTCCATTTTTGTGCCAAGAGTCACTCATTTTCAGTTCCTTTTCGTAAGCTGAACCAAAAGCTGAAAACTGCTCAGTCGCCCACTTACATAGCATAAGTGTCCATAGGAAGAGTTGGTGTGGGTTAGCAGCTGTACATTGTGAGCATAATTTACAACTTTACTTGCAAGTGAGATTAGAATGAGTGCAACTTCTCTGGTCAGAATGAGACTTTGTTTTACAGGATATGCTTGATGAGATCTGAGGTGTCATGGGATTTTTGGCTAGTATCTGGAAATGTCACTGCACTGAGATTAGCAGTAGTTGGAAAAATCTGCATTTACTCAAGTGCGCCAGGCACTGTCTGTGACTGGCTGCATTTCAGGACTTGTGGAGATGTTTGTGGTATGTTGTCCTTGGTTATGCTGCCCCATGAGAGAAGCTGGTTAGAGAAATATGTATGACACTGTCTTCCACATGGGAAAGTCTTGTTAAAGGGTTAAGGGGTCCCAAATACAGAGCCTTGAAGTGCTAATTACACTTTTACCATTATGTTTCACAGAAAAGATGATGGTCCAATTGCAGGGTTATTCTTACCAGCCCTGGTACATAGGCTTTCATATGCACTTGTGGAAGACAAATGGGTTCAAATGGGAACAGAGTGGTACTCAAAGCCTTGAATTACAATGAAACAATAGGGAAGATTTTGGAAGCAATTTTATGGACTGACTCTGGGTCAGAGGCAAGATGTATTTCAAACAAGCCCGTTGTTAAGTACTCTTAAGAGCCTAGAGTTCAGTGTTACGGGTCTATTGCTGTTGGCCTTTCAAAGAACCAGGTGTTTGGGGCCTGGGGTCAATCCACTTCTGTCTGTAGATAGTAGAAGATGGAGTGTGACAGTGGCAATCTCAATCTGTTTACTTAGAGGGCAGATCTTTTCTCCAGTTGCTTCATTCCCAGTGATGATTCAAGCAATGGTACGTTGTGGGTAGGTGAATAGTATTACAGCCCAGAGTGAGATTAGATACCTTGGGACAAGTAATGCCTATCTCATTTGCAGGTTGTGAAAGATTTGTTTTGGGCAAAGTAGTGACTCTGAAAATGTCTTCGGGGAATTGCTCGTGAACCAAGGGAACATGAATTCCTGTCATGATGACATATTTCTAAGACCTTATATAGGCAGAGAGTATAAAACTGCTGTTATCTCTTTACATGGTCTTATTAACACCATTCCAGATGGTGTGCGAATCCATGTGCAACTCTTGTGTCTGCACTTCAGAAGGGCTCAAAGTAGCTGAAGGAAGAATCAGATAAGGAAAAATTCAGCTACAGAATGACATAAGCTTAATGTACTTGGCTAATCAAAGAAGTAGTAGGTAGTCGTTGTTACTTGATTGGTCTAGATATATCTATGTGGGGGAAAGACTTCTGATAGAGCACCCTTTAATTCAGTAGGCAAAAGGCATAGAAAGATGCAGAAGCTGATGTGAGACCAATTTAGACTGGAAACAAATAGCAGATGTTTGAGCATTGTTGTTGGGGGGGGCGTTATTTCTTGAAGTCCTGCTGCATAAAGTTCAGCACTTACCTTATGGTAGCTAATTGCTGAAACAGGTGGGTTTTTTCCAGTACATGGAGTGTTTAAACTAGCAAAATTGTTGTCTGGGCTTAAGGGGAAGTTTATGAGCGTAGTATTGGTCCCACAGTTCCTGGTATATATACAGGAGTCTTGATGTGGTATCTTCATGGTCCCGGTGCAGGAGGAGTCCCGCAAGCCATTTGCATCCTGTCACAAGCTGTAGTCTGTTCCAGTGCCGCATGATGGAAGTGAGCACTGAATCTGAGAAAACTTATGTATTGTATTGCTGATGCAGACTGTCCCAATAAGCCTTTCTTTGTATTGGTGGTGGGGAAGCTACAGCTGTCTTTGAGATTGAGAAAGGCATTGAAGAGAGATGATGATGATCTTAAAAGTGAAGAGTGCAGGCTGATTGCTTTTGTGTGCACTGTTAAAGCGATGAATTTCTAGGTATCATTATATAAGAAGGGTTAAGGCTTTGCAGAAGTGCTCATCTTTTTGTGGGCGGTGAGGGCCCCTTGGGGACCTGTCTCTCTGTGGGTGGTAAAGCTCACTTATCTGTAAAAGTATTTTCCCACAGCTTGCTGCCTCCTTTTTAAGGGTGGGGGGGGGGAATTACCCACGCTTCAGAGCGCAGAGGGGCGGCAGGGACCTGTGCAATCTGCTGTGCAGAGGGCTAGGAATTCTCAGTGGCCTGCCGTGTTTGTCTGTCATCCTTGAAGAAAATAGTTGTGATTTTTGCTTACGTGTTTTACATGGGGGAAGAAAAACAACCACCACAAAGTAAATGCTGAGACAGGTTTGCTAGACCTAGTATAGAATACCTTCACTGACATTTTTATAGCCACCCTGGCATAAAGATGGAGGAAGCTCTTGCTATGGCAACATAGTTGTATGTGTATAAGGGATCTGATAAGGATGCTGTGTACTGATCTGCAGCTCCCTTTCCCAGATAGGTAGGACTGTACCACTGGATCCTTCTGCTTGCTACCCTGGGTTTTGGTGTTTTTTTTTTTTAATAACTGAGCATTAATGTATCAATCTGTTATCACTTAATGTATACAAATCAAAGGTTGTTGCTAGCTGTTAGTTTCTGCAGTGATAGTTTTCCCTCCACATAATATCATTACCTCAGCTTGCTCTGTTGGCTTTATACTTCTGGCCTGCTGGCTTTCCTTGATTATAGGGGAAGATGTATGGGAAGGTAGGAAGGTATTGTAAGATTAGTCACAACTTGCCTGCCTCTTCGGAATTACTTTTGACTTGTGTGTTGGTTCATCCCAGGTGGGTTTACCTTACCTGTGTGGTTTACCTTAACGTGAGCCACACTGAGAAATCACCCTCTCTGTGTGGAGGCTGGAGGAGTTTTAGAACATGCCCTTGGCAAGGGCAGAACCTAGGGAAATAAATTTAGGCTGTGGATTTTTCCCAAAACAAAAGCTGCATTTGTCGGTGGTTTTGGGGTATTAAACATGTGGAAGGTGGTAAGTGTGCTGCATGAGATGGAGAAATTCTTAAAGAAAACTAATCAGAGGATCCAAACAGTATTTGTGCAATAGCAAACACAGGCCTTAGTCAGGGTAAGAGCAATGTATAAACTCATACCAACTTTTTAACTCATTGCATCAGAACTCAATCAAAAGTAAATGCAGACAACAGGATATTCTGTACACTGACAAACACAAACAGAAACCAGGGATGGAGTTGTATTTCCTATATGTCTTCCGCTCCCCACCCCTTTTTTTTTTTTTTTTTTTAAAGAGGTCATAGACCCACCACCTCTGGAGTGAGGCAGAAGAGAGAGTGGTCTCCAGTGTCTGCAGGAGCTCAGAGAGGTGGTTTTGAACTAAGCAGGAGCTGCAGGTCACTGCTACTAAAAGCAGCTGTATTTTGCTTTCTTGAGCAGTAGGTTGACATGCTCTCCCGCTGAGCTCGGTGTGGGCTGTAATCCAAGCAGCCCTGGCATGCAGGAGTTATATCATGTTTCTGAGAGTTCAAAATCAGCAGGAGCTGTGAGCCAGCCTCTACAAATGTAATTGCTCTGGGCTCTAAATTCCTGCT
>NW_010538676.1:54477-80782 GCF_000687285.1 Phaethon lepturus
CTTGCTTCAAGCGCTGCCTGAAACTATCTACAATTCAAATGTATAAAGCAATGGGTGGGAAGGACTACATAAGTGTGGCTTATGATCCAGTAGATAACTTCAGAGCTGGCAGCAAGCACAGAGATCAGTGTGGAAGAAGTTGCGGTGATGTTCATAATTGCTTATTTGTCTCCTTCAGCATCTTTTGGGGTGATGAGAGTGGTAGCGGTGGAAGTCATTCACAGAAGGCAAGGGAGTAATCCAAGAATCAAAAACGTTACCACCTTTGCTAAGTAAGAGATAATGACCACCGTTAAGCTGTAAATCCTGAGCTTTGACCAGGAAGGGGGTCAGTAGAAGTAGAGCACCTTTAGTAGTATTTGAGAGGTGGAAGGTAGGCTAGAGAGAATCCAAACTGGACTTGTCAGAAAAAGAAAAATGACCGCTGGGAGTTCACATGGTACAGTTTGAGAGCTAGAGATGAGATGATGGGCATCAATGCATTTCCCCTTCTCACCCTAGATATCCAAACTGTGATGCAGAGTCTCTAAGGAATTTAGAGATGCAAGAAGTTAACGCATGCTTGTATTATGAGAGGAAAGAGAAAAGCATACACATTGTACCATCAGATGGCAAGGGGTGGAAACTGGCACAAAATAGGGAGATGGGAATAAAATCATAGACACAGGTGGAGTGTGCTTAGGAGGCTTGGGAAAATGCTTCTGTATGTGATGGGAGGAATTGCAGGAGGTGAAGGGAAGGTTGAAAGGATGGAGGAAGTAATGTCACTTTGTAATTTTCTTATAAGCAACTGAGATTCTGCACAGAAGAGAAATGGAGGCTGGAGGAGGGGAGGGTTTGAGGAATGAGTCAAAGGTGGTGACGAGGCAGCTGGGATCGCAGGCGTGGGTTTCAGTTAAGCTGGAGAAACACTTTGTCTTCTTTCAAACAATTGTTCATATTAGCATTCGTGGTGTGGGCACGCATGCTCCCATCCATGTGATGTCTCCTGGTGTGCTGCACACACAAGTTGTTTGAGTATCTGTTTTTCTTTTGGTTCATGACAGACCAACCCAGTCAGATCTCTCTGTCTTCCCTGAGGTGCCACAGTAGAAGAGAAAAGTTGTGTAGTGGAGGGAATTGGTCTGGTGACAGTTTTTATTAGAGTTGTCTCGCAATAGATGGTGGAATGGGAACTGATATCAGGGGTGCGTCAGGCTCAAAATCTGGTGGGGGGCATGACTGGGGGAAGGAGGCAAACACCCAGCATATGCATGTGCGTACACACACATGTACACGCTCCCATGCCCCCAGTATGAGGACACCAAAAAGCATGAAGGAAGTCCAAAACTACTTTGACAGAGAGGAAGGGAAGGAAGACCCAGGAAAAAGAGGGCTGAGGGCAGACAAGTAACTAACAGTGCTTATAGACTGGAAATCATAGCAAGATGCAATGAGAAAGAGGGCTGATGGTAAATGCTGGAAGACTTTTAAGTTGTGGTGGGGAGAGAGTCAGTAACAGAAAGTTTACAGAAAGAGTTTATAAGCCACATGGAATGAACAGATTTGCAAAGATTTTGAAAGGTGAGGTGAGAAAGCATGTTGCTAAGGACTTGACTGGGTTCTCTATGTGGAAGGCACAGAAGGGTTGCGAGGGGATTGTGTTTCTATCTTTTCCTGGCCCATCTTAGCCACTGAGGTTCCACAGAAGACCTCTCATTTGCTAGGCACGTGCATGTCTGTCTGACACAGGAAACAGTGAAAGCTGAAGGCAAAGCCCTGTCATAACTTCTGTGCTTGCAAAGAAACTAGCTGTAACTGGATGTTGCTGTCCCCACTCTTGTGATTTTAGTGAGCTACTGCCTAACTTCGTCTGTCCTCTGACTTGCGGCCTAATAAAATTGTCCTTTGGGACTGTAATTTTACACTGAGTCCTAGGACTGAGAGGCTGACCTGGAGTGCTCATCATCTTCTAGGCTGTACCACTGCTGATTCTTTGATCTGGTAGGAGCTGGATCTCTGTCTCTGCTGCTGTGAGCATGAGATCTTGGGGCCTGTCACCATAGTTTCTTTTTAGTTTGTGACCCCTATCTCCAGTAAAGCATGGCCTGATACAGATCTCAGTTGTGCATAATGGTAAAATCTCACTGCAAAGCAGTAAATTGTGATTGCCCTATTTTCATCGATTGAATTTCTCTCCACTCTTGCTTATAAATGCTGTGTGGAGTAGCTGTGGTGGTTATATTGTATAGAAGCTTCTTGGACAGGTCTGCTTAGTATCCTCTGGAAGTATTATGAGCTAATTCAAGCTGGATTAAGGTCAAGTCTGCCCTAAAAAGAAATAAAACCTATCTGAAGTATCCATCTGTTTTGCAACTCAGGGCCTGCATGCAGAGTAGCTAGAATGTACTTCTGCTGCCTTGAGCTTTGGTCATAGTTTTTCTCTGTGTGGCTTTGAGTTTGACTTTTAATACTCCTTAAAATAATGGGATAAAGTGTTTGTCTCTTCATCTTATAGTCACTTTGGTAATTGCAGTGGATTGGACCTGTCTGGGTTGAACTCAGCTGTGGCACTGATTTACAGAAGTCACTGCAAAGTTATGAGCTTGGCTGAACTCCTTAGTGGAGTCCTGCTGCCCTCTGGGAACTCTGATGCGGCGTCACTGTTCTGAATGTCGCATCCTTACTTTCATGTTGTTAACACGGTGGTCCATCAGGGTGTGGACCAGCATGCTTTGTCAGTCCTGCTCCACATACTCTGGGATCTGGGCCACCCCTTGAGCCTGAATCCCTGTATTGGCTCTATGCAGAGATCTGTGCAGATTCGCTGGGGTGCTGGAACCTGCTTTGTGCATTAAAGCTAGTGGTGATAAGAATGAGTTTTGTCTCCATGGCTGTCATCTAGATCATGCTAAACCTCCCTCAAAATATCCTCCATCAGAAAGTATTCAAAACATTGCGAGAGCCAAGTACTTTATTTGCGATAGATTTCTTTTACTTTGTTCTTTTCCGGTTGGAACAATGTTGTCTCCCCATTGTGTTCTTCTAGCCTGGGCTTCCTCCTTTCCATCTCATGAAGCTTTAAATTTAAACTGCCTTCCCATTAGTTAAACTATTGTTAGATTTTGTGTTTCCCCAGCTTGCTCATTTTCTGCTTTTTTTGGTTGTCTCCCTGTTCACTGCTTTACCTGGAAAACAGCAAGTCTGGCTGCTTACTTTCCAGTTCCTGTCCTGCCTTCTCTTCTTTTGCTTATCAGCTTGGGGATACCGCATAAATTATTCCCTTTAGCACGATGTATTCCCCATGCAAGGTTAGTGCCTGTTTTCTTTGCAGACACAGTGACTGTGCAGGACCCACTGATCTGAGAAGAGGGTCTTAATGAGTACAGTGCACCCTTAAAATACATTTCATGAATGCCACCTGTCAGCTCTTCATTATCCCGAAGACACTTTCTTAGTTTATTATATGGAGTTTATTTAAGTTGTCAGGACCTGCATTCTTATTAATGGAGGTGCATTTTTCTCTGAGAGCATGTGACTTCATCTTAACCTCACTAGATGAGTGCAGATTCAGAACAGGCAAGTATTTCCTCAACAGACCTGTCCTGCTCACAGGATATTGTGACTCTGAAATGTAATCAACCATTGAGCATGTTTAACTTAGTGCTCTGTATCATGATGGTAGCTCGGTCCATGTTGCTAAGCTGACACAGCATTTTCATTGCAAATTTGGGTGCACAGGGCTTGTGCTGTAATACAGCAGTCCTGAAATGTGTTTAAGGATAATAAGAATTTTTGCAAGTCTTCCATGCATGGGCAAGTACAAGGCTTTGAATGTGTTGCTGTGCTTGGAGCTTTTATTAATACTGTGTATTACTATTTCCGCAATGGAAAGTGGCTCCAATGTGGAAGCTTGGTAATATACTGATACACAGTTACATCTCAGGCATTCAAACCCTTCTAGGGAACATACTGCTTCTTGGATTAGAGAAAGTTTGTATTATTGCAATGTGGTGGTTCATAAGGCATGTATGTGCTCTATGAAGATTCTGCTGAGGTTTTTTTCTTCCACTGCAGCTGAGTGTTTTGGCATAAGACGCACATTTAAAGTTGTGCTAAGCACCACATTCTTGCAGTAAGAGCTGCAGAGGCGGTAGCAGGCATTTGGCTTCCTGATTTGTTTGGATTAATAGGATTTCATGTAGTTAAAATGCACACTCACAATGTAAAAGGCTCTTCTATGTAAAAGCAGTTTCATTCGTTATTTTTGCAGCTATTCTGCATCTGTCTGTTAGCATAGCTATATTGGTTAGACAGCAGTGCTGTTACAATGCTATTTGAGCCTCTGCTGAGGACAGGAATTACTCGGTGCAAACTGAAACTGTGGCCACACTAATTTATGAGCTATGGAGTTGATGATGAAGTATAACCTGTGTGGAACATGGGCTAAAGTTGGCAAGTGTCCTGGCAAACAGTACAAGAAAATCTTAAGAAATTGCAGAAGCACTGAATTATCTAAAACTATATACAGCAGTTTTGGGAAGGCTGGATTAGTCTGATGCTGCGTTAGCATCTACAATAGACAAGTGAACTGCAGTAGACCTAGCAGACAGTGTGGGTTGTGTGACAACTGTGCAGGACACAAGCACTAGCCTTGGCTGGTAAGGACATTCTGGTTAGGCAATGGCAGCAACCCTGTGGAGGAGTTTTTTGTTGCTGCAGTGGAAATATTGCTCTGAATCCAGACAAACTGCTCGACCAGAAAGTTAATTTCTTTAACGATCGTTGGAGGCAAAAGTGTCTTAATACCATAACGATTCAGTTTCTTGATGCCTGCATTACTGGCCCAGGCACTGCTAATGGAAAGACTGGCTGTGGACATGCCAGTGGGACCTTGCAAACTTTTTCTTTGGTAAGACAACTGGCGCCAGGATGCAGACAGGCAAAATGGCCCTTAAAAGTCAGATGCTTAGCTTTTTTGCTTTGACATACAGCAGCAATATTTGGAGACTCTGCCCAGCCTGAGTCATGTCATGTCATACAGTGAGCTAGATGGGCTCTTGTGGTAGGAGGGCCATTTAAGCAGGAGAGGGGAAGCCTGCAAAGGCAAGTCCCTGTCCCTGGCGTAGCTGCTTTGGGAAGTTTGTCCTTGTGTTCTTCAGAAATGAAGCAGAGTGAGCTGGGAGCTCTGGAGACCTGAGAGCTTAGAGTCTGATGCCTGCTCGCAGCTCCTTGGTGGAAGGCTGCCTCCTTTGTCTAGGCTCTGCAAGACTCTCCATCTGAGGCAATTAGGATTAGCAGGCACATTTCATGCTCTGAAAAGTCAGAAAGGAAAAGAAGGAGTTTTACAAAAGGAAATGCCTGCCAGGCACAGATTTCACTCTGTTTTTGTGCAAAGAATAAACACAGACGTGAAGGTTAAAAAGCATACTTCCAATAGCATTTAATGAAGGGCTTGGAAATGATGCAAGGGACTTAGTGACGAGAGAGAGTGGAGGCATTGCAAGGGGGAGAATTGGCAGAGGGAGGGGCCCAAGCGACACACAGCACAGATTAGATATTGAGACCTTCCTAGTTCACCTTCACAGGGATTTTGTGAAACTTAAACTCTGGCAGGAGAGATAGAGCATTTTGATTTGGAGAGTCACCTACTGTTTCTGGAAGCTTAGAAGGGAGGAGGGCTGTGAACATGCCCTCGTGTGTGGGTTCACATAGAGGTGAAGGAAAGGAATATATGTTTCTTTAGAGACTGCAAAATTCATTTCTCTTCCGCTTTTTCATCTAGCAGTGTGTCCTGGCCTCATTCTGTCACACATACCCCACACCCACACCCACACCCCCCAGTTTAATTCTGAAAAACACTTTTCTCTTGCAGTGTCAGTTGCTTGGGACCTGATTTCAAATGTATTATCTTACTGATTTTTTTTTTAGTAGATTGATACAGACCTCCAGATGGAGAAATGACTAACTCAGATTATTGTTTCTCCTTACACTGACAAGGTAAAGTTGTCTCTATCTCCCCAATATTTTCCAATAAATAGGTTTCTGACTCCCATGCCAGGGCAGCAGCTGCTGATGGCTCTTATAGCTGATTCTGTAAGTATGAGAGGATTTTATGGTGTACGTAATAACAAAAATTAGGAAGAGAGCGTAAACACCTTTCTCCAACCCTTTACTCATTGTTTTTTGTTGAAGCTTCCTTATGCATACAGACCAAATAATCTAAAAACCTGAAAATATGCAGAAAAGGCCAAAACAAAACATTAGTTAAATAAAATGCAGATTGGAATGTATTTTTAGTGCTTGAATATTTTCCCTAAAAGGCTATACTGTAGGAAACATGTTTTACAGCTCGAATCGTATGGTAGCGTGAGGCATGCTTTTAACACATGCTGCTGTCACATAGAAGTAAAGAAACGGTCTCAAAACGAGCAACAATGTCTGCAGAAACTTCCTTTAACAGCTCCAGCAGTGAGCTGATTGGAGGACTCCAGCCTTGATTCCCCTTCCCAGCAAGGGGCCCAACAGAGAAAAGAGAAAGCTTGTTTGTCCACCCACTTCTCAGTCAACTTGTGAGCTGTTTCAGCCAACGTTAACAGATGTTTTGTTCTGTTTCCATAACCTTTTCCTGTCAAGCTCTTTTAATGATGCAGCATCTCTATTTGCAGGAAGATTTGTCTTGACTGTCTAGGCTGACAACATTTGTTTCCACCTGTGTTCTTCATGGAGCACCTCTATCTCTCTTTTCACACCATTCCAGTACTGTACCCAGTATCAGAATTCCAGGAGTCTCATAGCGGTCCCTAAACAAATGGGGTTTTGCTGTTTAAAATGCGTATACATGCATGCTATTACATAGTGTAAAGCAATGACTATAGTGGAGCCTTCCCACAGAACTTCCCATCCACTGCAGCTACAAGCATCATAAATGACAAATGAGAAAACAAACAGCTGAGCCTAAACAGTCCTTGTTTGTAAAGGTCATTTTGTAAGAAGAAAATCGCACTTAGCGGCTTCATTTGAGTTGTACAAGTGTAAGAACACCACGAAGAGTTGCAGCTTTGCTTCTTTTGCAAGAAAGAGGCTTTTGTTCTCTGGTGAATTGTACTTACTACCCTGCAAGAACGAACTTTTAAACTATGCAAATGAAGTATCTTCTGAAACATAAGCTAAATAACTATGTATCAGTAACAAGATACAAGTATTACTTTGTGTTCAATTGCCAAAGGCTCTCACTTGTCTCATTCATCCCTTCTCCCTTCCAGCAGTTGTTGAAGAGTTGTTGCTCTCCACTCATCACTAAAGTGAAGCATGAGTAAGATATTCTGGTATGCCCATGGTTCAGATGGTATTTCTCTTTACCTTTTTTTTTTTGATGTTATGAGAGATTATAATCTTGCAGATAAAAAAATAGTGTGCAAAAATTGTTTTAAATCCTGTCAGGCTTTCATTGTGGCAAGGCTGTATTTGAGGCAATGATTGGTAGTGATTTAGGAAGTAGAAAGAAGGAATTCCTTCCAATTTATTTGGTTGGGGTTTTTTTCTGTTCAACAGTGCGTATCTGATACTGGATGGTTGCAGAAGGTTCTTGGCAAGTTGAAGACTTAGTTGGAGACTGTCACTAACACTAGCAGAGAGGGTTGAGGTAGCTACAGCAAGGAAATGGAACTGCTTGTTCCTTATTGGTCACCCTGAGTAGGGTGAGGACTTCCTAAACAGTGACATTTGCTTGCTCCAATGTGTATAAGCAAAGGCTATGGTAAGATAAACGTATTTGTCACTGAGGAGGGTACAGGGTTTTCCTCATCTGAGACGTTCTGTGTGAATATTGGTGGCTCAACTCTTGCTGGTTCTGGAAATTCACCATGCTGTTTCATATCTGATTTTCTAATTTCCATGTGTAGCAGGGTGACATGAGCAGAGGCATCACTATGGGATGAACAACAACACAGAAGTGGGAATTCTCTTAAGGAGAAAAATTATCAGATTGCTTGGTGAAGTGTAAACAATTCAGACAAGAAGGGAATGCATTTGAAAAGGACCTTAAGCTCTACTAGTTTCCCTGAGGGAAAACTGGACCCTACCATCAAAGACAAATGCTTCCCAGATGCATTTCTGTATTAATTGTTATATGATCAGACAAAGGAAGATCTCTAATGTCAAGAAGGTAAGATGTCAAGGAGCCATCATGGGCAGGGCATCTGTTCACTTATTGCTTGTGTTTCCTGCAAATCAAACTGATTTCCTTTTGAAGTCTGAAACTTGTGGCTGGAAAATTCTCTTTCCTATACTGATGCTTGCATTGTTCACAATGTGAGTGAAGCCCTTGGGCACTTGACTGAGCTCCTATTAGGACGGTCATCTTCACTAGCTGCAGCTGAGGCCTGCTCATATATTGCTCATATCAATTCCCATAGATGACAGGACTGTGGAACTCAACATGCTAAACATTGCCCCTTTTAAAAGGAAATTTTGCAGTAGGAATGAGCATGAATGGGAAATTGCATTTCTTCTTATTTTGTAAATCTAGGATAAAGGAAAAATAATAGCCTTGTGAAGGGTTCAGCCTTCAGAGAGCATAGACCTCTTTGGAGCTTTCTCAGTTAACATTGAATCAAAGATCCCTTTAGTGCTTAGCATATGCCGAACTGCCCTTCGTAACATTTTGTGCATCTGTTCAAAATTGTTGTGCCCACTTCCTATTTACAACTTGCTGGTCCATTGAAAAACAAGCAAAGTGAATCCTTGAAAATACTGGATTGCTATGCATGTTGTTTCTACAGCGTTAGGACAGTTTTAGATAGTTAGCTCAGCTACTTCAAAGGGAGTGTCTTTGTGGTAGCCTGGAACAGAGATTTGCTGGGACTTGTCAAATTCATATTCACAGTTTAATATATTTAAGGTGACCAAAGGTAGTCCCCAAAACCAGGCTGCCCCATAAAATACTTTAGGGTCAGAGATGTGCAAGAACCTGTCACATCTCCACTAGGCTTCAGAGACCAGTAGTCACATTTCAGCTGTATTGAAATTGCTTCAGAACTGTTTGAGAAAATCTGGTGTATTCTTGCAGCAAAGATCTTGATCCTTGGTTTGTCAAATAAATTTGTCCTGTGTTTTGGGCTTCCTGGAGCTTGGATTACAGTAAATCTAGAACTAGTAAATGTAAAACTTGTCAGCTGTGATAGATCCTTTCTGCAAGCGTGGGATAACCTCAGTATCATTAGCTACAGCTACAAATGGGTTCATAAAGAGGTAATTACTTTTCAAAGGTACTCATGCTTAAAGATGCAATTACTAGTCTAGGGGGAATTTTATACCAGGGCCTAATCACTGTCTCAAATTGAGTCACAAATTAGCTCAAGGACTTTTCCAGCTTATCTATAAGCATCTTAAATTTTTCTCTTACTATGAGGGGACCTGCCAGACACCAAAAACTTAAGAGTAAAGGAGCTAATCTAGAAAAAAAAATTGAGCTCTTATTTCTGTTAAATACATGGGAAAGAAATTTCCATAACACGTAGATGTTCCATGTTCTTGAAACTTGTGCCCCAACGCCTGTGTAGCTCTTGAGTATTAGGTTGTCCTTGGAGAGTCTGATAGTTGTAGTCTGGAAGTATCCTGCTCTTCCTGAAGGAGTGCTGGAGTGCCATGGAAAGTGGTTTTGCACAACTTTTTTTGCTTCCAGTCTAAACTCAGACATTGGCTTGCATGACTTGATTCATAAATGAGCAATAGCTGACTGGCAGAGGTTCATTTCTCCACATGCCAAGATGAGTTGGACCCTCTGAGGGGATTGAGACTGACGGATAAATATCTGTCACGTGTAGGTGGCCTATAAGAAAAGATTTGAGGATTATTTTTTTTTTTTAAGTCTTTGTTAAGACTTTTTTCCCCCCACTCCTTTAAACTCTCTTGTCATGTGCTGAGTGGGGGTGGATGGAGATCAGGGTGGTAGGGGGAGAAGGGGGGAGCTGCTGAAAGCATTTATCTTCGTTTCTGCCATCATCCAGTGTTTATTACGCAGTGATAGACAGACACAGGAAAGCTGCCAATCAAACCTACGTTCACTGCATTTCAATTGGATTTGGATTTCAGCATTTTGAAATCTACATAATCTCTGCAGTAAAAGGTCGTTCTGTTCATGGGGATGACAAGCCTGAGACCCACGGGTACCCACTGCAGTCACTTGTGATCCCATCAAACAGTGGAAGACCCAGGAATTGGGACAGACTAAGTGCTTGGTGAGAACTGCTGATTGCACGAGCTGATCTGCCGCTGCCCACAGTTAAGAAGCTGAAGTGTGTTGTTTGTCTCCAGGTTACACTAGAACTTAAGAGATGACAGCACCTTCTGCTCTCACACAGGCTGAAATCTTGACTGGACAAAGCCAGCTGAGAATGAGTTCTCTCACTGCACGATGAACAAATGCTCTGTAGCAAGGATTTTAACTTTATTCCACCCATAGTCTCAAATCTTCCCTATCAAGCAATGAAAAAGTGAACAACAAAGGTTAAGATAGCATAGTTGTGTACTGGGGGGTATTTTCCTCCCTAAATTGAATGTCTGAAATATTTGCATGCTTTTAATTATCTTTACTGTAGGACAGTGCACGCATGCATGTGGGAGGCTTCTGGCAGGACTTGTGATACAAATGTTATTCCACTTTGTTATATGTAGACAGATATAATTTAATAATTACACTCTCAATTACATAATTAGTATAAGTAGAAGTAATTACTTAATAAAAACACGTAGATCATGGATTTGCCATTACTGTTAGGCACAGTAGTTTGGAGCCCTTGAAGTGGACCAAATCCTTCTGAGCACACACTTTTGACTCTCTGAACCCCTTCCCCTGGATCCTAATCTTTTTTATAAAGGTGTCTGTTACCTGAAGCACTATCATTAGTTGATAGCTTTTGCTGGCTTTGAAATTTGTGCAGGGCTGTCCTGTAGATGGCGAGGCACTGTTTTTTTTCCGTTAGCTTTTCCGTGTAGGATGTGACTGCCTTTGGAAGTGAAGGGGATACGAGGTTTAAATGAACACCGTAACTAGCCTAAAGGTTCTGGGGAAAGAGAGGAGAAGACCAGAATCTTTACAGAAAAAAATTAAAAAACATTTGCCAACAGCATTTTTATGGTACTTGTAGCAATAGGTGCAACAGTTGTATAAGCCAGAGGAACTTGCTGTTTGTGGAGCAGTTAGTGATGCTGCTAATGCATGATTACTCTCGTAGGGTGTATTATTCTCCAGTTTATATATTACTTGCTATGCCTACAAAGGTTGTTCTCATTGCAAAACAGGAGACTTTGTAATGCTCATCTGCAATAAAATCAATATTCTGGAATGATGTGCCCTGAGTAGTACTTCTGTTGCCTGTCTTTGCAGAGTGTTTCCTTGTCTGACTCAGTCCTGTTAAGGCAGTTGCTACCTAGTTGGTGACGTTAGTTACTGTTTCCCTGCAGCAAGTCCCACTGTTTGAAATTTGTACAGAAACTAGTTTTCTGTTCTCCACCTGGTGGCTGGAGGCAAGACAGCAGAAGAGTTTCCCTTGTGTACCAAACCCGGGCTTGCAATGAGGTGACTTTTAAAGATGAAGCAACATAAAATTTAATTGTCCTTCTTCCACTTCTGGCTGAAAAATGTAATTTTATTAATGCATTGAATCTGCTTTTTCCAGTGCATATCTTTTGTTCAGAGGAGACCTTTGTTTTGGGTGATGTGGAGAACAAGGCCTGGGGCGTATGTGAGAGCAATAGAAATGTTCTTAAGTCTGCTCTCTGAGTGATACGTGCACATCTGACGGAGGCAGATACAGAGACCGAGCAGACGCACGGTGGAGGTTTGTCGATTGCTGGAGGCCTGGCACAGCTGAGTACACAGTGTAAAGCTGGCTGCTCAGAAGTCTTGCTCTTGGCGTATTTCTGATCTTTCTCCAGAACCAAAAATCAGGACTGGAGACAGCTTATCGATGAAAACAGCAGCCTTCTTGGTGTCTTTCTCTTTATTTGTCAGTACCAGTCTAGAATTTGCTTCCCTGCTTTGCCCTGCCCTCCTTTGTTCTTTATGTTGCAAAGAAAACATAAACCCTGTTTGTGTGTGTGTGTGTGTGTTTTCAGGCCTTACACACACACCACTCCACCCCCCCCCAGCCTGAGTGTTTTGCTGGAATTTGTTAAGAAAAGTAAAAATCCAGCCACTTTAGTCTCCTCATCTTCCTCCACACCACTTTCATTTACTAGCAGTTAGCAAGCTTTTAGCTCTCTGTGCAGGCGGCAGGCCTGCTGCGTACTGGATATAGAGAGTTGTCAAAGTGATGTTTCTTCTGCTATTGACGCTGTGGCAGCAGAGTCCTGAGCTTGCCCTTCTGGGAGAGTGAAGCCACTGGCTTTTCTGTGTGTTTGCCACTGGAGATGCTAAAATCCAGACTCTGTAGAGTCTGGGGGCTGTGCTTTTCCTCATTTGTGCTTGGGGATGATCTTGTTTTGCTCTCCCTTATCAAATTCTATTACCTTGAGTTTCTCTGGGTGCCAGCATGTGTATGTAGTACAAGGGCTGCATGTATATGAAGGCCTTAGAGACTGCAAATAGCATGAGATTTTTGACTCTAGTACTATTATGGGAGAACTGTTTCTTCTCTCAACTTGTCTCCCTAGGGATTGCATTTAATGCCTCTGAGCTAGCTCAGATGTATGCCGACTTGAGTTACCAATGACAGTTCCTTTCTGCCTGGAAAATTATGTTGTTTGTGCTAGTTTCTGAAGTATTTTGCTTAGCCTTCTGCTTTTGGGCTGTTGCCCATAATCCTTGAGTGGTTAGAAAGGATCATGTCATTTGCCTGGAGCCAGGGCAGCCCCTGCCTGCTGGTAGATTGGGCCACCCAGAGCAGCAAAGGGCCTCCTTGCTGATATTTTGTTACAGTCATTACTGTGTGGCAAGTATTGTAGGCAACCTGTGTCTTCTGCATGGAGTTTACACTAGTAGCAGGGATTATGGACACTAATGTGTGTGATTTGCCAGAGCAATGCTTTTCCTTAATATGTATTCTGGTCTGCTTTTATAGCTGTACTAGAAAATGTTAGGTCTCTGAAAATACAGCTTCACTAATGCCAATAAGTAGAATGCATTTGCACCAAATGAATTGATTAGAATTTCTGCCTTGTGAGTCTGGGCAAATCTTTCCTTTCAGAAATGTGTTGCAGAGAGGTGCCTTCATATTAATTTCCTGTGCTCTGTGGCTTATTTAGGAGGTGTTGCCATTTCTGTAAATAAGGTTTCTTTCAGAATCTAGAGTTTTGCCTATTGGATTTTGAAAGGTTTTCTATGTTTTTTTTCTCCCCAGCTCTTTCTGGATAATCTTCTGGAGGTTAAATTGCTAATTGTTTCCTCCTTTTCTGTAGGTGCTGTGATTGGGGATGGACAGTCAGCTGTGGCCAGCAACATTGCCAACACCACCTACCGGCTCCAGTGGTGGGACTTCACTAAATTTGATCTGCCTGAAATCAGCAATGGTAAGCTGGAAAGGACACTAGTACTTTGTTCTAAGTCTATACCAACCAGAGCTACTGTAAGCTCTGGGATCTTCCAAAGGTAGTTGTATGTTGCAAGCCCTGGATTACTTGACTGTCTTGTTGCACTGGGAACTGTAAAATGATTAGCCTTTTGAGAAAGTTGACTAAAAGCGTGCAGAGCTGTTCCTGCTCTGTCTAGCTGTGTATTCTTGCTATTGGCAAATCCATGCATAAATGGGGCTTTTCTGTGAGCATTCTCATGGGAATATACAGTCCTCTTAGAATTCTGTATCCAATCTCCTCATTCTTTAACCAACAAGTTTCTAGAGGGATATTGTCTTTATACCTTTACATTAGAACCTGCTAATAAATTGGGTTTGCATTCTCCAAGTTACTGATATTAGTGTGGGTTAAAGTGCTGCAATACGTTTTCGGACTTGGCCCTGGTCTGTTGCTTTCCACAGTGTTGAAAGCCAAGGGAGGTAGATGTAGCTTCTGGCCATTTGCAAAAGCAGTGATTTGTTCCATGTCTCAGGTGAAAGCTGTTCTCCATCAAGAATATGAGCAATATTGCTGATTTTACTTAGTTATTCTCTCCTTCCCTTTGTAAAAATTAGACCATAGTTTTACATATGTTCTATGGCATAAGCTAGCATTCACTCTGGAAGAGATTTCTTTATGCAGGCACAAGAATATTTGATGCTTGTGGTCAGCTGATCAAGGAATGACTTATTTGGGGCAAAAACTAAATTGACTAGAAAAGCTATTTTTAAGCCAGAATGGTATCCTGATACAGCTTGCTGTTCAGCTGTAGAAATATTTGTGGCAGCCTGGGATGAAGATAGGAGGTAGATATTCATGAATGTTTCTTTGTATAGTGATTTTTAGCTTAGGCCATCTCTGTGCATATGTGAAATTCATTGCTTGTGTTCTCAGCGAAACCAGATTGGGTTCTGTTTTAATGGACTGGCTTCTTTTTAGGGAGAACAGGGATTCTGTTTTCAGAAAGACTTCTGGTTTCACAGGTAGCCACTGAAATGAATTAAGAAAAATGTTTCTCCCAGTCTTTGCCCTGTCTGTTCTGCAATTCTAGAAGTTACGTGTCTGTCAAGAGAGGTCTCTGTGGGGTACTGTCCTGTTGCTTAAAGAACCCAAAAAAGGAGCACATGTGTGATACCATAGCAACAGAGATGTGGGGAATTGAAATCATAGAATCACAGAATGGTTTGGGTTCAAAGTGACCTTTAAAGATCATCTAGTCCACCTGCCCTGCTATGAGCAGGGATGTCTTTCAATAGATTGGGTTGCTGAAAGCTCCATCCAGTCTGACCTTCAATGCTTCCAGTGATGAGGCATCCACAACTTCTCTGGGCCACCTGTTACAGGGCCATTTATCTCCCAGTCTCTGGGAAATTAGAGGAGCTGGGGAAAACCCACCAGTAGTCCATCCTGCTATTACAAATTATTACAAATAGCTCTCTTACTGTGTAGTTCCTAGAGTTATAAAGTATCTGGTGCTTGTCTCATGTCCTTCCTTCACATCATGTAGACTACTGTGGTGTGATGTTTATAGCCTGTCGGGAAATAAAAGCCCTGTTTCTAGACAGTAACCATCGACAACGTAAAGGGGAAAGGTG
This sequence comes from Phaethon lepturus, assembly GCF_000687285.1. NCBI lineage: Eukaryota > Metazoa > Chordata > Aves > Phaethontiformes > Phaethontidae > Phaethon > Phaethon lepturus. Next base: position 69,606 of record NW_010538676.1, read on the forward strand.
CTTTATATTTTTTCCTTAAGAACCATTGTGTCTCTTGGGAAGGAGCATGCAGTGTCATTTTGAAAGTAGAATACTGTGTTGAACTCATGTGCCAGTGCTTTGACATGTCTTGTAAGTGTCTTTGTAGTAATAGTGTGAGGTTGTAAGTGCCCAAGGCGAAGTTTTGCCACGCAGTGGCAATACTTTCTGCAGTCCAGCCAGACTCTGGAACAGAATAAAGATGAAGTCAGAGGGGGAAGCATCTTGCTGCTGACTTAAATTCTTTGGGACTTCTCTGCAAACTTGTGAAGTATTTGAAGAGTGCTACAGCTGCTAATAGCTTCTTTTTTTTTTTGCCTCATCTGGCTGCAGAAAGGAAGGCTGCTAATTTAAAAAAAAAAGAAGGCTAAGATGTTTGTTTATAATTTATGGAATCCTATAGAAAATAAGAACCATCTGCTCCTCAACGCATCAATATTTCAATCTTCTCCCTCTCCCCTACCAGGATACTTCCATTCCGAAATAGCTTCCCGTTAGCTGGAAATTGGGCTATGGTTTCTGTTGTCATTGTGCCCTTCTTGCAGGCAGGGTTTCTGATAAAAGTCCATACTCAGGCCTTCTGCCTTCCCACTCTGTGCTTCGTAATACTTGGCTTCTTCATCTTTATTTATTACCATTTGGAAATGTTCAGTTTTACTCCTGCTTCTTCCTTTTTACATGCTGAGCCCAACTCTGACATTTCTAGGTTGTTAGCTGTACCTCTCTCTGCCAAGGTCTAGTAGGTGTGTATGAAGATGTAGCAGCCGTGCTTATCCTACAACAGTTATTTGCCAAGCTTGATTAGGCACAGAACAAAGGCAAGCTGTAAGTCTGCCAAGGTGCTTGCCAAGGTACACAGATTTGTAGAGATACTGTGAAGCTCAATGTGTAACAGTGGGTTGGAGGAGTTTTTTCTGACTCTTCATGATCTTGGAAATAAACTATTTTCCTAGTAAAGCGTGTGACCTCAATAGCTCCATTTTTTCCCATCATTTCCTATAAATCAGAGGTGGTCATGTGAGAGAGTCTGCTTACATAGAGGGGGCTATTGCACTTCCTGGGACTGACTTGAGCCACAAATGGTTTGGGAGTTCAGGCAGATGAAATGATGCAGCTGAAGTTTGGGACTGCCTGCCAGCTCCACTCTCCAACAAAGAAATGACGCTATGGCCAACCTCCATCTCTGAGCAGTTCTTCCTGTTACAATTAAACAAAGAAAAGGTAGTTTGGAAGTAGGATGTTTTCCACTGAAGTGGACACATCTGAGCAAGTGACAGCAGCGTGGTTAGTGCAGTCCTGTGTGATCTCAGTGTCTGAGCCCCAAGCGTCCTTCGGAGCCCTGGGCTTAGGACTCTGCTCCACAGCTGCCACCTCGCTAACGCTTAATCCAGCAGGCGCACAAGAGGGGAGTCCGATGGTCTTGGGGAAATGGTTTTGCAAGGACTTGTAGGATTTTAGTCTCTGCCCTGTCTTTCTCTATTAATTGCAAAATGGATAAAGATGGCTTCAGATTTCTTCTCTCCTTTTGCCAGTTTTGCTTTTAATAACTCTGAAATGAACATGACCCAGACTTATACTGTAATTGGCAGTCATATCAGCATCGGGGTGGGGTATTTAGCTGGCAGCAGAAACAATGCTATCTCTGGCATTTATTGAATATTCTTCTAGTAAGTGTTGCAGATCCTTAAAATGTCCTGCAACGTAACAATAAGTATTGAATCGGTGAACAGTGTAGAATATAGCCTTTCCACAGATAAACTATTTGAAGGTTTTGTTTCTTGTTTATATTTTTCAAATACAGTTTCTCTGACGCTGCTCACAGCTCATTATTTCATTTTCCAGTCATTGTGGCTGAACTGGTCTAGTTCTTCCGCAGTTAGTCACATATCAGGAGTTTGTCCTGTTCTAACACTGGCTGGGACTTGAGAAAGGTGGTTTGATCAATACATGCTGATCCACAGTGGGATGCAGAAGAACTTAAAAGAAAAAAAAAAAAAAAAAAAAAAAAAAAAAAAAAAAAAAAACGAAAAAACAAAAAAGGCATGCTAAACAACATATAAATAGGAGCAGCTGTTAGGAAAGTGTTATCCTTAAGGGTGGCTAGGAGCGGATGGTGCACCCAGCACTATTTTCCTTTGGCAAACAGTGCTGTTGCTGCCAGCATTCCAGGCCTTCCCCAGCTTCAAGCGTAATTATGCTGTAGGTGTAAGCACTCCAAGTTGGCACAACAGCTTGATTAATTTGTTCTCTGATGTTTCTTTTGATCTGTTCTGTCAGCTTGGTGGCTGCATTAACAACAAAAGAAAACAAGAGATGAAAGGGCAGCCTTGTTGTAAATGATTTTCCAAAAATAGCAATTTTTCTCCCTAAAATCTTCTGTATTGGCTTCACTTTCATAGATCAGGCCTCAAGCTCAAAGAAACCAAATAGCTTGCAGCTTTGTCAAATGCATGGGTATCTTCATCCTCCCTGTGTCTTGGGAATCTTTTAGATGCTGTTCCTTAAAATGAAACCTTGCTGAGATCTCCACCTCTCATATTTAGACATTTTCTGCTGGCATAGTATGCTCCCTTGGTTCTAGGTGTAAGTGCTACCCAACTCCCTCATCCTTTGGAAGTGAGAGAAGAGCAAAGAACCATAATGCCAGCATGAATCAGATCTTGAAAGGCTAAAATAAAGAGTGCTCTTTCTTGTTTAGCACAACTTGCATCTGTGATGTTTTATGTTCCAGGCACACATCAAGGGGGAAAGATAGTTCAATTCTGCCAGGGGAACTCACAGTCTGTTTTGCTAAGAGGCATTCACCATATGCAACAGACTTTAAAAAGAACAAGATACGCAGTCATGTTGGCCATCATTGTGGACTGCTCACCAAAAACCTCTGTGCTGTGTTGAGGGCGGGAGGGAGAACGATGCGGGGGACCCTATAGATAGGAAAATGAGTGAAAACGTGCTATATAATAAATAGACTCTTGGTGACTGGTGATCCAAACCCAACATTGTTTTAAAAAGACATATAGTAAATGTTAGATGAGGAGGAGGATTAGAGACCTGGGAAGGAAAAAATGTAGCCATAGAACTGCGAGGATATGTACAAGACATAGCAATGTCCCTGCATCTGTAAGTGGTACAGAAGAAATACAAGAATTTCTTACCTTACAAAAATAAAGATGTGGGATTCTTTTCTTATGAATGTCCAAGGTTGCATTAGATAAAAACACCAAAAAAAACCCAAAAAAAACAACAAACTTTAAGAGCTGAGAAGAGACATGGGTTCTATAGGCTATGATTTTCAATAGTTATAGGAACAAGGAAGAAACATTGCCTATTTCCAGAGAAATCAGTATCTGTCCCCTCTAAAACTTCTGGCACCTCTTTGAAAAGCACTAGAAGTTCATCAGCGTGGAAGGGTTCGTGGGCTAAATGACACCCATACCTTTGGTCTGATGAAGCAAGTGTACAGTCTTGCTACTTCCAATATTAAGCATCAAATAAATGACAGTAGTTAATTGTAGAGAAAGTGTGGCTACCTCATGGAAACTTCATCCTGAGCCCAGAGAAGCAGGACAAAAACTTTGATATCTAGCCAAATAGGAATGAGAGAGGACGATTCTTAGACCCTGTCCTTGTTTCAGCCAGGATAGAGTTAATTTTCTTCACAGAAGCTAGCGTGAGGCTATGTTTTGGATTTGGGATGAGAAGATGTTGATAACGTGCTGATGTTTTGAGTTGTTGCTAAGTAGTCAAGGACAGTCCAGCTTCTCATGCTGGCCTGCCAGCGAGAAGACTGGGGGTGCACGGGAAACTGGGAGGGGACACAGCCAGGACAGCTGACCCAGGCTGGCCAAAGGGATATTCCATACCATACAACATCACGCTCGGTATATAAAGTCAGGACGAAGAAGAAGGAAGGGATGAAGGGACATTTGGAGTCATGGCGTCTATCTTCCCAAGAAACCATGAAGTGTGATGGAGCCCTGCTTCCCTGGAGATGGCTGAACACCTGCCTGCCCATGAGGAGTGGTGAATGAATCCCTTGTTTTGCTTTGCTTGCATACGCGGCTTTTGCTTTACCTATTAAACTGTCTTTATCTCAACCCATGACTTTTTTCACTCTTCCGATTCTTTCCTCCATCCCACCATGGGGGACTGAGCAAGCGGCTGCATGGTGATTAGTTGCTGGCTGGGGCTAAACCATGACAGACCCCAAAGAAAGAGACTGGACTATATTTTTCTCTTTTAATAATCAAATTTTTTTGTGGGGGTGGTGGTGTGTTTCATAGTTGTATCTCTGGCAAATGCTCTTCCTGTGTAATGTGTAGTTTTGCTCTGTTGCTGGCCTTGCTTGGCGCTCTCTTAAGTAGTTAACTTGGGTTTGGCTGGAGAATCACAATATTCAACTGTCCAGTAAGTTCCCACACCTCCCTTTTTTCTTTTTTAATTTTTTTTTTTTATTGTGTAGATCACTGCTGATTAGATTACAACTACAAAGGAGTTGGTGAGAAAGGACCCCCTCAGCCACTGAGTCTATCTCCCTGTTGTCTTAGGCAAGCAGTCCTATAGATTCTCTTATTCTGCCTTAAAAATAGTTAAATTCTTTAAATCCTTTTACTTCTGTTGAAAGACTATTCTAGGATCTTGCTATTCTGGTAGGAATTCTCAAATTTCCAAACTTAATGGCTGCTTTTACCCACTTACCTGTCACCATTATTTGTGAAGAGAACTGATGTTTTTCCAGCACTTACTTTCTGGTATTTTTTGTAAATACAATCCTATTTCCTCCCAATCTTTTTTTTTTTTTTTAACATAAAATACATGTTTCATTTTCCCCAGTCATCTTTGTACCTCTTTGCTGATCTTGTTACCATTTAGGGTTTAATCTTTCTTGAACATGGCTGCCCAAGACTATGTCCAGTGTATTACTAGCACTGATATTTCTGTTGTAAGTGCGCTCTGTAGTACAGTTCAGGATTGCCATCTCTTTCACTGTTAGCTGGGTGGATGGCTCAGTCTTTGCTATGATCATCAAAGTTGATTCTCTCTTGTTTCCAACTGAGAAGCTCCTAGGTAAAGCAGAACTTTCTAAATGTTAACACACTCTAGAATTCTTTCATTTCACTTCTGTTATGTCTCTGTGTACTTCAGTCCACTATGTGGTCTGATAATGCCCTGTTAATGAAATTACCCAGTATTATCAACAGAATTCATCTGTTGATGAATTCAGCTCCACTGCGTGCCTAGCTCATTGATGAAGCTAGTAAACAGGATTGGTTTTGAAATAAGTCACTGAAGAGCTCTGCAGAAATTCTGCCAATTTGACAGGGATTACCATAGTGCAACCTGTTGTCATGTATCCTTTAGCTAGTTCACATCATATACTGCAGTTCTTGTGTTGATGCACCTCTTCTCTTGTGACGACATAATGAGTACTTGAGTGAAGCCTAGATTAAAAAAAAAAGGGGGGGGGCAAACTTTAATTCTACCTTTTTTAAAATTAGGTAGTACAATCTTTAATCTTTATTCTGTTATCTTTCTGTTCAACTAGCCTTCAAACCAAGCACTTGGGAATTTTGTCATCTTTTGGACAGTCTGTTCTTTAAAGGGCCATGTGTATTTTAGATTCTGTTATTACAGCACTGACAGTGACTACCATTATTTACCTTTTTTCTGTTCAGCACCTTTCTGTTTATACTAGGCTGGAAATTACTGTTTTTAGCAGCTTTGAGACTGAAAAAATGGTTGAATAAATTTAGAGTACAGGTGTAGGTGGTTTGGTACAGAATGTAATTACATTGTCCACTTTTTATCCTCGTTGTCTTTTTCATCGGAGTTTCTTAAATGGAACAGTAGAAGTTTACACTCAACCATGTAGGAGAGCAGTTCCAGGAAAAATGTCTTTGAGACCAGAAGAACTAAAGATGAGGTTCAGTAAGCACTTTAAATCATCAATACTGGAAGAAGGAGTAGTCCTGTCTGCTTCCCTGTGATGACTTCTGCTGCTGCTGCTGCAAGTGTCTTTGTGGCCATGTGGCATACCAGGTTGGGAAACTGTTCTGGCTAAAAAGTGACCTAGACAACAGTCAGTAATTTCTCAGCCCTATCAGTTCCCTCATGTAGCTTTCTTTTCACAGAAGTGTTGGAAACTTCTGTGAAAAGGGGAAACAAAGGGAAAGGGATTGTTTCTTCTGGCAGCAGCACCAGTTTGTTAAAGCATTGAGTTACAGCCTTAATTTGATTTGGAAGTTCAGACTTTCAGAAGTATGCACAAAGCATTCTTGGCCCTATTCTTTCATTAAACTAATAAGGAATCTAGCCCAATAAGTGCCTTCATAAACTCATTCGCAGTTTTTGCTGAACAAATCAAAGCCACTTCGAGGCTGAACATGGTCTGAAGGTTTAGAAGAGAATTCATGGACTGTAGAAGTTGACGTACTGTGCCATATGATGCTGTAGCTTCAAGCGTGTGAGATGGGGTGTTTGGTCTTCTAGCATGCAAAGCTTCTATATTGCAAATGTGGGCTTTATTTTTATTTTCTTATACTTCTATCCCCTTGAGTTTGAAAATACTAGAATCTGAAATTCCTCCACCCCCAAAATAGTGTGTGCAGTTTCAGCTCCAAACTGCCTGGAATAATTGCAGCAGTTTTAGTGAAACACTTGAGCAGTTTTAGTGAAACACTTAGGTTAGGCTGAGGGAGCGAACATAACACCAGCCTTGTCTTATGAAGCCACCATTGAACTGTTGGTGACAACGATGCTAAAAGGCCTTGGAACCTCATTGTACTAGGAATAGCACAAGTGCATGGGAAGATTCAGTAGCCGGAAGAGCTGATGGGCTGTGTATGCAAGGCAGGGAGGGGAAAAGATTTATACAAGGTCACCCAGCAACTCACCATCAGAGATTAAAGTAAAACTTACATCTTCTGAATTGCTGCTCACTGTCTGCTAAACAGTTCCTTCACTGATTGCGTGAGTGTCTCAAATACTGGGGTAATTAAATGGAGGACTGACTGAAGAAGTCTCTGCCATTTCTCACTTGCTTTATTCAAGATTGGTGTAAAAATTGGCTGTCAGAAGTGAATGTATCTGCAGGGAGGAATTTCTCTCTCATCTCCTGTTTATTGGAGATAGGGGAGCTGGAACTAGGGGCTCTGCAAGAGAAGGGGAAATGAATTAGAGTGTACTATTTCCAGTGATACCACTGCTGGAGTTTGTCAGGGAGTCACTATTTGGGACTTGTTTAAAATGTCCTGTCCTTTACAAAGGATGGTGTTATACTCAACAAAGGAGGGGTTTGATAAAGTGCAATTGCCACTATTTCTTGGCTGAAGGCTTCAGGACGTGAGTTGATTTTCATTCCCTGGGCTCATTGCGGTGTCTTATCTCCGTTTTGGAGCAAGTTTTTCATTAATCAGGGAATTAACATTTTATAAACTTTTGGAGGAAGCTAAATGTCTTGAGTGTCTTTTGCATGTACTGTCCAGTTTTCAACATGAGGTTTTAATCTTGTTTTATTCTCTGTTGAACCTGAGTGCTTTAATCACTGTTCCTTCCTTTCTTCCTTGCAGCCTCTGTGAACGTGCTTGTTCAAAACTGCAAGATTTACAATGATGCTAGCTGCGATATCTCTGCTGATGGGCAGCTGCTGGCAGCCTTCATTCCTAGCAGTCAAAGAGGCTTCCCTGATGAAGGGATACTGGCTGTGTATTCTCTGGCACCCCACAACTTGGGCGAGATGCTTTACACAAAGCGCTTTGGTAAGCATGCAGCAAGAAGTAAGGGTGGGTGGGAGTGTGAGAAGTTACCTCAGAACTCAGCCTTCCATGAGAAATGCAATAGTCTGAACACTGGTGATTGTAGTAACAGGAAATATTTTACTGACCTTCCAACCAGCCACAAATATAGTACTGCTGGGGAGAAGCTTGTGGTATGGTCTGGACATGTAAGGTGCTGGTATGGGGGAGCTGCTAAGGGATAGTTTTTCGTTCTTTAAAAAACTTCATTGTCTTAGTGGGAGGATGCTTGCTGCAAGGAAACGTCTCACAAAATTTATTCTTGTGTAGGTCTCCTTATTGTTCTTTACTCCTTATAAGGACAAGCTTAGTATGCCGTACATTATGGGAGTGCTGGAAGGAAATGAAGAAGTTGTGAGGATGAGGCATGGGGAGGGATGTCAACCTGTGAGAGAAATAACTCCTCTTCTCTTTATAGGCCCTAATGCCATTTCTGTCAGCCTGTCTCCAATGGGCAGATACGTAATGGTGGGACTGGCTTCTCGACGTATCCTGTTGCACCCGTCCACAGAACACATGGTAGCTCAAGTCTTCAGGCTGCAACAGCCCCATGGTGGAGAAACCTCTATGAGGGTGAGTGTATATGTATTCTGTTTCTGTGTGTCTTCATCAGTGATTTTGTGTTATTTTGGCTTTAGCATAGTAGGTGGTTGCTGGGTTATGATAACGAAGAGGTAACAGGCCTGCTTGAACAATAAACATGTGAACGAATTTATTACAGAGGTAGGCAAACATGGCAGGAGAACATAAGTGTGATAGAATTGTGAAACTTTTCTCTGCTTTCAAATATGATGACAAACAAATATATTCCGTGTCATGTCTGGTATCCTAAGTCTAGATATCACTCATAGTATCTAGTAGGTATTTTGTACTTCTTAGGGTAATATGCGTATTGCTTGTGGTACTACAGCTGGCTTTGCTGAAGGAGTTCTTCAGCTGAGGTTTCAGGATCACTTCCTAACATTCCTAAAAGCAGCTAATCTCTAGGAGAGCAGCCACCAGCGGTTTCAGGAAGGATAGGAGCCAAGCTTCACATCATACTCGCTGACTGAAGGTGAGACTTACCATACTTTTGCCAAACAGGCTTTTGTTGGCCTATATTGGCAATGGAATTATCTTTTTGTACTTACTGCTTTGTGGGGGAACTGAGCTATGACCCATGCTGACTCAGTATATGAGGAAAAACCTTCATCTTTTTGCAAACTCGCAAATAGAGTTAGGAGAACATGCGTGTCTCTGTTCATCAGTGGAACACAACAGCTATTCAGTGGTAGTTTGGAACGGGAAAAGCTGTGTGCAGTTGATAATGCACAAAGATAGTTGAGGAGGCAGAACTAGGTAATTTCTGAAGCTGAAATTTGGGCTGGATTCAAGTTTTAGGCCATGTATTCAGGTGACTTATTGCAAGAGATGAAAAATAACTATTCAAACCTTCTCACTTTGGGGGATAACTTGATCATAGTGTAATTCATTCCATGAGCAGTTTTTTTTCCCCTCTGTCTACATATCTCTTTTTTCTTTTTTCCCCCCACTTTTTAAAAAATTTTTCTTTTTTTAAAAGGCCCCTCTGATTATCACTACTTTCGGCAGAGCTTTCCCAGTGTACAAGTGCAACCACTGAGCCATTCATCTAGAGGCCCAGCACTTGTCTCTGGGAGAAATCGCTTGAATTCACCTTCAGAGTCTGTAGTTGCTCGCTAGACTGCTCATGATTCAGAGAGGGTCATCTCAGCTGTGTCATTACATGAGCTGCTTTATCAGCTGATATAAAACTCTTATTTATTGTCATCATCTGCTCCATGTTATAATGCAAGGGGAAATCAATGATGAGGATACTCATTGCTGCATCAATCAGCACTTTTTCAGCCCTGGTTCTGAGCTACCATTCTGGTACGAGCCTCTTAAGGTAAGCGACAGAAATTAAAAAGTATTTATGAGAAAAGCACAATTTGATTAGCAGGTGTGGTTGATGAAAGCTGTGTGGATATAAGATCACTAATTACATGGATTCAGTATCGCATTGGATCCTTTTAAAAGTCTAGTTTGCCCTGCTATGGTTTCTTTTTTTCAGTTATTTTAAGATCCTAGTGAAATACGTAGCTTTTACTGCCAGATACAGGAGTATCCCTTCCCACAGTCTTTTCACCATATGATAATAAGTTAAGATTGAGAAGTCCTATTAGTAAAATAGTGGGTTTGCTAAAATATGGACCCTCAGGGATCTGTATTGGGACCAGTACTCTTTAATATCTGCATCAATGACATAGTGGGATCAAGTGCAGCCTCAGCAAGTTTGCAGATGACACCAAGCTGAGTGGTGTGGTTCACACGCCTGAGGGACAGGAGGCCATCCAGAGGGACCTGGACAGGCTCGAGAAGTGGTCCCATGTGAATGTCATGAGGTTCAACAAGGCCAAGTGCAGGGTCCTGCACCTGAGTCAAGGCAACTCCTGGTATCAATACTGGCTGGGGGATGAAGGGATCGAGAGCAGCCCTGCCAAGAAGGACTTGGGGGTGCTGGTGGATGAAAAGCTGGACCTGAGCCCGCAATGTGCCCTCGCAGCCCAAAAGGCCAACCCTGTCCTGGGCTGCATCAAAAGCAGCGTGGCCAGCAGGTCGAGGGAGGTGATTCTGCCCCTCTACTCCGCTCTGGTGAGACCCCACCTGGAGTCCTGCATCCAGCTCTGGAGCCCTCAGGCCAGGAAAGACATGGACCTGTTGGAGCGGGTCCAGAGGAGGCCCACAAAAATGATCCGAGGGATGGAGCACCTCTCCTCTGAGGACAGGCTGAGAGAGTTGGGGTGGTTCAGCCTGGAGAAGAGAAGGCTCCAGGGACACCTTATTGCAGCCTTCCAGTACTTAAAGGGGACCTCTAAGAAAGACTTTTTAGCAGGCCCTGATGCGATAGGAAAAGGGTAACGGTTTTAAAGTAAAAGGTGGTAGCTTTAGACTAGATCTAAGGAAGAAATTTTTCCCAGTGGGGGTGGTGAAAGACTGGCACAGGTTCCCCAGAGAGGTAGTAGATGCCCCATCCTTGGAAACATTCCAGGTCAAGTGGGATGGGGCTCTGATCAGCCTGATGTAGTTGAAGATGTCCCTGCTCATTGCAGGGGGTTGGACTAGACAACTTTTAAAGGTCCCTTCCGACCCAAACTGTTCTGTGATTCTATGATAGGGTCTCTTCCTGTAAAGAGCTATGGTAGGATTCTTTCCTCTCATCCATTCTTTATATTTGCTCTAAACTCCAGTTGCTATGGCTTCTATCTAGCCCTTCCTTTTGGAGACTTTTTTTTTGTAGCCAGCTAAATCAGTACACTTGTCTAAATCGTCCTTTTTTTATTTCATCTCCATTTCAGACATATCTTC
>NW_010538677.1:0-5062 GCF_000687285.1 Phaethon lepturus
GCAATTTCTCACCACCTGCTGACTGATGCCCAACCAGTTCTTGAGTTGTGGTGCCCCGGACAACTCCCCCTGATTTCTATATTGAGTGTGGCATCATATAATATGGAATATCCCTTTGGCCAGTTTGGGTCAGCTGTCCTGGCTGTGCCCCCTCCCAGCTTCTCTCTGGCAGGGCATGAGAAGCCGAAAGATCCTTCATTAGTGTAGGCATTACTTAGCAACAACTAAAAACATCAGTGTGTTATCAACAATATTCTCATACTAAATTCAAAACACAGCACTATACCAGCTACAAGGAAGAAAATATACTCTATCCCAACTGAAGCCAGAAGGAAATTTCTATCCACCAAACCTTCCTGAGCTGAAGTATAGTGGTATCGAAAAGATCACTGATCTTTGTGTTCTGGATGAAATCTATTTAATATTTCATTTGCAAAGGTAGGGCTTTCCTTCTAACACTTGCTGAAGTTTTCATGAGAACTATTGTGTTTCCGGGACAGTTCATGTTGATTATAGCCAAAACCTGCAAGTTCAGAAAAAAGTGGGAGGTTTGGGGGAGTTTTTGTTTTTTCGCTTTTGTTTTTTTTTTTTTTTTCAGATTTGCTGCAGCTTTTTCAAGAGTTCTTACCCTTGTTCTTTGTTCTTTTTTAACCCTGAAATAGAACTAACTTTAGATTTATACAGTAGCTCCTCTTTATACAGGGAAAATATAAGGTTGACTATCTCACTCTTGCTTTAAAATTTTATAAGTTTATACACGAGATGAGATAGTGGTTCAGCAACCTAATGTCTAGAATCACAGACCTTGTCTTGTTTGATGTTGTTTATTAAACGTGTTGAGTACTATGACTTTGAATAGCCTTGTTTAGCATCCTATTATCCAATACTGGGTTATCACTGCTAATAATAATTAGGACTAGTAGGACTACTGCTACCACTACCACTACCACTACTATCTTGGAAGCACCAGCAGTGTGCAGTTGAAATCAGAGCATTTTTTCCTCGGGAGTTGATCACGAACAGCCAAATTTCCCCAAACAGCTCACACAAATGAAAACTAAGAGTAGACTATGTATCATTAACATAAAGTGCCACAACTCCCCTTCTGCTGTTCATGTAGTGAACAACTTTCTCACATGGAATTAAAAAAACACACTTTACCTGGAGAATCTTTAAGGAAAAATCATTATCGCCAGCGTAATATGTATTTTCTGTTATGTAACCCCCTCTTAAACGGACATTTATAATGAATTGCAGTCAAATGTTTAAAAAGGCTCCTATTACCACTTTTACTCCATTTTGATACATCTTTTTTTTTAACCTGTTCACAGAGCTCTAATGTGTACACTCCAAATGAACCATAATTTCATGCCTAATCTGAAGACACTCAATATTTAACAGGCTTTTGCAATCTGTGTCAAGATCAGATTTTGTAATTCTGACAGTGTTTCAGAAAAAGAAAATATGTTATGAGAGAAATATAACTAGTATTCAGTCACTAAAAATGCCAGTCTATCCCTGTCATTTTCATAATTAAAAACTTAAAAATTATTGTAAAAATAGTTTCTGTTAGTTAGTGAACATATCAAGACAGTCTAAAACCAAGATCACCATATCATTAACCTGTGTGGACACATGTCAGCATTTTCATAAATTAAGTGCTGACATAATTACATTCTTGTAATTCTGAAACTATTTTCACAAATAAAGAAAAGTGCTGGAAAACCTTTTATTCACAGCCTTCAAAATCAAATTATAACCTTTCTATATCATATATTCCTCTATTATGCAATATTTGAGTGAGGTAATCTACCTTTTTTGGTCATATATCGTTCTTTTGTGTATAGAAGAATGTATTCCAAAAGTGAAAATTAATAATATCTGCTTCAAATAATGACAGATTACCAAAGTTCAAACTGTTTGAGACTAGCATAATTATTATACTTTATTCCTATAAACTCACAATGTTTTTTTGAAGATAATCAAGCTGAAATCAGCTCAATTCAGTCAGAAAATGTTGATATTTGCATGTTTTTAAAGTATTAGTAGCTGCAGAGAACAAGTTGTCCTATGAACAGTGAAATTAATGAAATTGAAATTCAGAAGGATTTGTGAATCCTACACACCCCTCACCACAACACTCTCAGTTTCTTCCTTGTCCCTTTCCCAGTGCTTTCAAAATCTCCTGAATATCCTATAAGCAATAGTGACAAGCACTAGTGAAAAAAACCTTATTTTTGACTTGCATTTATGATGATGGACTGGCATATATTGCCTGATTACCTGAATGACCAGGCAGAAGACATAGCTGTAAAACTCACGCATCAGCTATTTCTACAGCAGCAGCACTAACCCCTCTCTGATCACGGTGCAAGTTGTAGCAAAATTGCTTGCAAAGGTCTATAGAAGAGAGATGGATAGAGAGAACAGTTGCAAAGGTTTATTTCCTTGTTAATTATTTTCTGACTCAAAAAAGAAGGTGATTATTATTTTTTTGTATTAATTACAAACCACAAAACTTTTACCTTACCTACTATGATTTTAGCTATGGGGAAATAATGAAAACAACACTGTTTCATTTTCTGTTGCAACCAAGTGAGCTATATGAATTACTATAAATAGAAGTGTCACATTTTTGCTGTTTCTGCTGTAATCACCACCCACAGAGAAAAAACTATATTCTCACATTTATTAGTCCCAGACAAAAGTTCAAGGCTGTCATTCTTTCTGTTTACAGTAGAATGATTCCGTGTGTTTCTTATCCCTGATAATCTAACATTAGAAATAGATAAACTGCTTTTACATAGAGTAAATCTTTTGTAACCGTTGATGTCCTTAGTAATTCATTAACATTTTCTAAGCTGCCCACCTGAAAAGCTCTTTCTTCATTTTGGGGAGTGAGTCTTGACTTGATGGAGTATCAAAAAACAAATCACTATGTATGTCTTGGATGTATCTAAACCAATTCAGAATTCATCAGTCAAGAATCAAGCTTAGATCATGATGATCCTATCTTTTCTTTACTCACAGCAGACCAATAGATGTTGGTGTTAGGGCCAATATAGCTGATATTTATTTCCTGATAAATACAAGGGATGAATGTGCCTTTAGACATTAAGAAAATCATCATATAGATAATAATCATATATAGAGTAATCCTAGCTGCAGTTTCTTTGTGAAGGTTAGATTGATTCTTTTTGAATTGTGTTGTTGGTTGGAGTCATGTATTCTGGAGTTTGTAAAATGATTAGGAGCTTTTTGTTGTAAAGCTGTTGTATAAATGCAAACTATTGCTATTTCTATTTTTTTAAACAAAAAATGGGTTATCTTGGCAATCTCATACACCGAGATTGTACAAACCCAAGATTTAATCAACAGTTACATTACTTGTTTGACTGATTGATTCTGCTTTCCTCATACTCATGCAGTGAATGAAATAATGGATGTCTCTTAAAATAGGGGACAGAAGGATACCTACAGAATCTGTGAAAGAAATAGGATACAACCTCTTAAAGGAAGGATGGTCACCTTAACTGCTCATACTCTTGTCTATTCCACACTGCCTGCAGTTTGACTTTCCTCAAACAAACCTGACATGCTCCTGAACATCCCTTTGAAAATATTCCCTAAGAGAGAGATCCTTATTCTCTGCCAGCAGTCATATCTTTTAAATTAGTCTGGTTTTGTCTCCTATTTTTTCTTCGCGTCTGCAAATGTATAGACTCAATCAACAATGTAGCTCTAATATAGGATGAGGTATTATCATCATATATCTGAAGAAATGTCTATACATCTTCACAGACAAAAGTGTCTGCCTATGGTCAGAGCCAGATAGGTATTGTTCAAGTGTCAGTGGGCAGATGCTGATGCTGTCAGACCTGTGCATGGGCACAGTGATACTGGGATGCTCAGTCCCCTCATCTTGGATGTACCCCTGCCAGCCAGAGAAAGGACCTGTCTCCCCCTGCTCTTCCTGTCCATGGAAGCGGGTCTGACTTGTGTGGCATGGTCAGAACCACAGCTTATTCAAACCAATGGGAAACGAAGAAAAGCTGAATGGCCAGATCTTACTTGCAACATAGTTAGAGCTTTCCTTGGTTTAAAAGTCTAACATTTAAAACAGAGTTGAGGCCCTGTTTTTTGTTCTGGTGAGAGCAATGTAGAACTTCATAGAACATTGGTTCTTCCCTGGAGCTGCTGAAGGACATGGCTCTTCCACAGGATGACTTGACTGAGTCATGGCAGGGAGCGTTGATTGCTAGTGAACGGCAAATACAAAACGACAGCAAAATGATTACTGATGAGAGAACACTAATAACGAAACATAGCAACTAGTGGGGCTATGGGAAATGCCAGTAGATTTGCCCTATAGATGAACATTATGATTTTTTAGAGGTCTTAGTAATAGTGTTTTCAGAAAGTGTACATCAGCTTAGGACGAAAGACTGATGGGCTGAACAGTTAGACTACTTTGACCCTAAGAACCCAGCTTTAGATACATCTTCTGTTTTAGAAAATAAAGAAACTTGAGGTCAATGGACTGATGGCCATTGATAAGTACAACAAATACAATAAATCTTCCAGTGGAAACCAACTCCTTTTCCATAGAAAAACTTGATGCATATCCTTTTGAACTTCGATTTTGCCTAAAACTATTCAAAATATTGTATAGAAGTCAGAATCTTGCTCACAAAAAATCACCCTCTCACCTCTTTCCAGAGCAGATATTTACAATTACCTTTCAATGCCTATGACCTAGGGCAATGTTTTCTTGTAGCTTCAAACCTGAAACAAAAAATTTTAATCTACAATTTCTATATGGGTATTACACATCAGTATTACACAAAAGAACTGTATCTCTATGGCACTTCTTTGACCTAAACCACTTTATTATTGGTCATAATTGACTGGCCTTATTAATGTCATCGGTCTGGAAATGTAAGTGAATTTGTCTGACCCTTTAGTATCAATATAACAAATTTGTCTCTATGGAAGCTGAGAAAGAGGTGGAGAAAGAAAAGGGAACCTAAGTGAAAGTCACAGAATCACAGAATCACTAGGT
>NW_010538678.1:0-213 GCF_000687285.1 Phaethon lepturus
GACACAGATGACTTTTGCTTCTGCCGCTTCACCGTCATCATCACTTGCTCTTGGACCCGCTGTTTTCCCGTGCCCTTTGTTTTCAGCTTGTGGTCCGAGGGCAGAGCCAGAGTGGAGCTGGCCTGGTCTTGGAAACACTCATACGCCAGCGCCGTTTTCAGAGGAGAGTGAAGCATGGCTGCAAGGAGGGGAGGGGGCTGCACTTCACCTGAC
>NW_010538679.1:0-209 GCF_000687285.1 Phaethon lepturus
TCCTCTTCTCCAGACTAAACAACCCCAATTTTTCACAAATTATGGAGAAGGTTATTCTGGGAGTTATTGAGAAACACTTGAGAGACAATGCAGTCATTGGTCATAGCCAGCATGGGTTCACAAGGGGAAAGTCCTGCTTAACCAACTTAATTTCCTTTTATGACAAGGTAACCCATCTAGTTGACCAAGGGAAGCCAGCGGATGTGGGT
>NW_010538679.1:348-617 GCF_000687285.1 Phaethon lepturus
AATTTGTTGGTTGAGCAACTGGCTGACGGGTCGGGCTCAAAGAGTTATAGTTAATGGGGTTACATCAGGCTGGCGGCCAGTAACTGGTGGGGTTCCCCAGGGCTCAAGTTTAGGGCCAGCGTTCTTTAATGTTTTTATAAATTATTTGGATTCAGGAATCAAATGTATGTTAAGTTTGATGACGATGCTAAAATAGGAGGAGCTGTGGACTCCCTCGAGGGTAGAGAGGCCTGACAGAGAGATCTGGATAGACTAGAGAGCTGGGCAAT
>NW_010538679.1:737-1227 GCF_000687285.1 Phaethon lepturus
GGTTCAGCCATCTCCAGGAAAGCAGGGCTCCATCATGCATAATGGTTTCTTGGGAAGACAGATGCCATAACTCTGAATGTCCTCCCTCTTCCTTCTGCTTCACCCTGCTTTATATGCTGAGCATGATGTTATATGTTATGGAATAGCCTTTTGGTCAGTTGGGGTCAGCTGTCTCAGCTGTGTCCCCTTCCAACTTCCTGTGCACCTCCAGCCTACTCACTGATGGGGTGGTGTAAGAAGCAGACTGTGTAAGCACTGCTCAACAGTCACTAAAACACCCCTGTACTATCAACACTGTTTTCAGTACAAATCCCAATCATAATCTCACACTAGCTTCTATGAAGAAAGTTAACTCTATCCTAGCCAAAATCAGCACACATGAGATTTTTCTATTTAACATTTCATTTAAGTCTGGTGCTGAGACAAGGAAGGTGTCACCGAAATCGGGAAAGACTACATTAACACCAATGTAGTGTTAAAAGGCAGACAT
>NW_010538680.1:0-6808 GCF_000687285.1 Phaethon lepturus
TTCAGCTCCTGCAGCGCCCTGTCCCCGTGCCGCGGGTTGTTCATACCTATCTCGCTTATGGTACACGCTGGGGTGTTGCAACATACTGTTGCAGCTCACCCCGTTGGTTACCAGACGGAGAGCCTGTTTCACTGAGTGACGCTTTGGCCCATGATTTGTCATCAGAGGATCCAGGGCGGTGTTGCAAAATGAGTCAATAAAGAGGAGTCCCGAAGCGGAGTGCGACGCGGAGGTCTCTCTCTCTCGGCTCATGGAGCTGCTGCCTTGCTGCCGGCTGTATGGTCGTGGGCTGTGAGCCCTGGGCCGAGAAAGAGCTGATTTTGGCTGGGGCAGTGTGTCCCCACGGCAGTGATGGTGGCCTGGGCTGGTCCCAGGAGCCTTGTGACCCTGTGTGCTGATGAAGTGAGATGGCTCAAAAAACCATGGTTTGGCTGGCTGGTGAGAATTGGGAGCACCCTGTTCCCCTCTCCAGATGGGACAAATGCAGCTTTCACTTTGAGGTAAGTGAACTTATGAGTAATTTAGAAAATAATGAGTATAAAACACTTCATTTTAAATGCTGAGAGAAAGTATTAGTATGGTTTCAAAGCTGCAGAAGAGCAGTGAGTTTTCAGTAAATGCCACAATGATCATGTTCTCCCTCATGTCTTTAGGGAGATGCAGACCATATTTCGGAATAAAATACACAACAGCAGAAATAAGTGGTAGGTCACCTTTAATTTCACATTAGAAACTGACTTTGAAATTTTGGAGAGGCAGCATATACAGTACTGATGAGGTGGTCACAGTGCAGTGAAAAAACCCTGATTTATCAGCAGGATCCTGTGAGTACTCCGTAATGGTATGTTAGGCCTGCTTGGGAGGCCTTGCTGTTTGCTTAAACTTGGAGAATTGATTCAGGTACAAGCATACTTGGGAGTATGTGTAATGGTGCATTTTTCTGTGGGTGCCTCTCCCACAACAGATGCCCAGGCTCTTTTTGCTTCATTTAACTGAAGGCAGACAAGAGAATTAGTTTTTCTTTTTACTCTTCTTCCTGTTTTGAGTCTGTGCCATTGGCTGCCCTCAGCAAGATGTGGTGTTCTAATTGAATCACATAACAGCTATACAACTCAGGGCTTATCTTTCATCCTTTTTTGGGGATTCCTTCTCCATAGATCTGCTCTGAGTGTGCTCAGCTTCATGCGCGCTGGTTCGTTGTTCAGAGAAGTCAGTGAAAAATGCAAAATAACACAATTTGCCTTGGCTGCGATGTATTTTCTCAAGAGAGCCTAGAGACCAGCCGAAGTGCCAGTTTTCTCCTGCTCTCCTTTGTATTCCCAAGGCACTCAAGCTTGTGGTACTGTCCTGGCTATTTATTGGTGTTATCAGTGTCAGATTCAGAAACAATCAGTGGTGAGTGGGTTTCAAGTCTTGGTGTAGGAACTGCCAGAATCGTTCAGATTATATACTGGAGCAGCACCAAAGTGAACTGGTGGCATCAGAGAGTTGTGCTCTGCAAGTCTGTGGAAGCTTGCAAAGCCCGGCTGTTTGGCCAATAAGGTGGGATCTCCTAGGAGAAAGGGCAGAAAGCCCTGCGGTGGTTGCTTTGATCCTGTCTTTTTGGGGAGAGGTTTCAAAGCCTTGTGTTCCTGTGGCAAGGGGCTGGGTAGAGTGTGTGATGACAGATAATGAGACTCAGAGAGCATGGCTGAGAAATGCAATTTGTCCTTCCTCATTTTCTTCTGAGATTTTTGTGTTGCTTCCTCTGCAGCCTGTTCATGTTCTCCTGCGAAGGTCGGTGCTTGGTTTTCCGTAATGGTTCCTTGAATGAGAGATGTCTTGGTCTTTGAACAGAGGATTTTGGGCAGAAGGTTTGCATTTGCTGCTTACACCTGTTGGTGTGAGACTTTCCTCAGATCATGCCAAGACATGGGAGCTGCCAGTTGTTTCTCTGTCCTGAAGGTGTGGCTGGGGTTGTCAGAGTTTTTTTGAAGACTTTAATGTTTGCTAATTCTGGTGTTTGACTATTAATCTGATGAGCTGGCAAAAATGTGTACTTAAAATGAAACTCCAGAAACAAAACCATGAGCACATACCCTCAGACTGTGGCAGATCCAGGTTAATTTGCCTGCCCTAAGCAGCCAGCTCCTGTCTGTGCATCCCTGAGACCGAGGCCTGATTCAGCAAGTTGGTGTGGCTATACCCCTCTGATGTCTCTGTTCTTTAGGAGGTTGTTGTGTGTGCCCTGGCTTGAGAGAAGACCCTTCAAATGGGAGCAGGAGAGCCCTTTGGCATGGGTGGGATGGGGCAGTAAGTGCTTGCCCTTAGCCAAGGTTCATCTGGATGAATTTGTGTGACCTTTGTCTTCCCTCTGCTGCCTGGAGGTTGCTGAGGGCTTTATGGTCTGCTTCCTTCGGGCAGCTGGGAAACAGGTGGTCTTGGATTACACCTTTGTGAATTGAAAGTGGAAATTTTGGGGAGAAAATCCTAAGGTGTTTGTGGTTTGGGAGCAGCAATGAGAGGCTGAGCCTCCCCTGACAGGGGGGCAGACACCCAGGTTGTGTGGCATCTGAAACGCCCCCCAGCACCACTGGGAGCTGTGGCCAGAGCTCGGGGGCTGGTGGCTGGTGGGGAGAGGGCAACTGGGTCTCCTGTGAGGGCTGGCTTCAGGGGAAAGTGCCAAGGGGCTTTGCTGTCCCAGGGAGGATCTGTGACTGCAGCCGACCTCTGTGCATCTCTGGGTAGGAGGGTTTTGGGTTTTTCCTACACTGGATGGAAGACTTTCAGCCAATTATGTTTTTGCATTTTAAAGTTAATTTTATTTTTAAAATATGGGACACTTCTGATGAAATTGTGGATGCATTGGTGTTTTTTTTGTGGCTTGTTACCATTTGGTTTCTTCTGACACAAGCCTGAAGGCAATCACTGAATGGTGGTACAAACTACCTCTGTTTTCTGCTTAGTGCCCCTGTTCAGGGTCTTCAGTAGTAATGCTCTCTTCAAATAATCAGAAAATTATTACATCCCACTTTTTGTTCTGTAGAAAATACTCTTTCCTTCTTCCAAAAAAAAAAGAACTCAAACAAATTTCATGGGATAAACATCCCGTGTCTTCACTGGCAGCAGCAGGGCAGATGCAGTAAGAAAACCAGATAAATAGACAGCTCAAAGTTAGAACAGAGGCAATGAGACACCAGAGATCTAGTGAAGGCCATGTTACAAGCATCTTCAGTATTCTGTGTGGAAAGGGTACTCCTTGTGAGTTTTGGACCTGAAAGAAATGAAAGAGGGAATGCTATTTTCATGGGTGACCTAAATGTTATGTAGATCTGCATTGGGTGCATGGCAAAGCCACCAAGGGAAGAACTGCATCATGTAGTTACAGGAAGAAAATGTGGAGATAGGTGTCCTCATTTCTGTAATGCAGACAAAGATGAAATGAACATCCAGAACCCATTTTTTGGTATTCAAGTTACAGGGAGTTTCCTGGAAGCTGAATTCAAAATGAGAATGTGGTGGATTTTTTTTTTTTTTGAGTGTTTTTGTTTTGTTTTTAAAATTAAAATATTAAACCCTTTCCTGAAAAAGTACTTTTGGGACAAACCAATTGGAATTTGAGTTGGCATGATTTTTAAATAAATCTCATGCTACCTAGTAAATGTGACACAAAATTCCTTGTAAAGAATATTCAGAATTTAAGAGTTGGAAGGAAACAAGCAGTATCACTTACATGCTCATTGCACAGATCCTCCAGTTTCTGTTAAAGCTGAGCATAGTTGCCATCTCCTCTTTAGTCAATTCAAAGTCAAACACCTAGCAAGAGAAACAGCTGGAAATCACCTCTTTGAAAAATCAAACAGTGTGAAGAAAGACAAGATTAGAGAGCAGCTCCACACTGGAGGGTCCATTTTCAGTCATGGACCACTGAATTAACAGATAGAGGAACAACTTGTTTTATGGACACAAGAACTATTATGAACATTGCTTATTCTATATTCTGTATTTTCTGGCATGTTACTGTGTGTGAGCTTCAAGCAAACTGTGCCTGCTGGTTCATCCACAAGCCACAGAACAGGAAATAGCATATAAGACCTGTTCATCTGTCCTCTCCAAAAGCAGGTCTGGCTTAACCCTCAGTTGAGTGTAGGTAAGCATAAAGAAAGAAAAGGCCCAGTCCTCTGGCATGAGGAGGACCTGGGAAAGGTGAGAAAGGATCACTACTTGCTGTGCAGGGGGAAGGCATGCCATCCCTGAAGGGCAGCACCCAGGTCACTTGTACTCACTCACCTTGAAGTTCTCCACAATGCGCTGCGGTGTGACAGACTTGGGAATCGCAATCACATTTCTCTGGATCTGGAAGCGAATGAGAACCTGGAGGAGCAGACCACTGAGTCAGAGAGAGGATGACTCCTGCTCTGAAGGAAGCAGAGCCTGTTCCAACAGCTGTTTGCCATCAAGTGTATATTTCAGTAGAACTAAACCCTTTCTGTGGAGCTATAGGTCAAATCATTCCTGTCCTTGTGGCCTAGGTAGTACTTCCTGAAGGGCAAAGAGGGAAGTGGTGGAGGCCCACAGGGAAGGCCTCCTTTCCAATTCAGTTTTGGGACAGTCAATTCCTTTTCTTCCCACCTGGACTTTCAGCAGTCTATGCAAGGCTTTCATTCATTCCCCTCTTTCATTTCATTGAGAGGGGAAGTGGCATCTGAAGATGGGTCAATAATCTTTTTGAGTGCCAAAGAGATAATAGTAGCGTGTCTTGCAGGCTGTATAATAAAAAAATCTGCATTGTTAGGGAAAAATCAAAGGAGTGCCACAATTTATGGGGAATGGATGGAGGTTTTACCCACTCCTCAGCTCTATTTTCCTTAATGAATGTGTTACAGGAAGGAGTACACACTGTACTGCACCCACCTACCTGTGCTGGGGTTTTGTTGTGCTTGGCTGCAATCTCTTTGATCTTGGGGTCATCCAGAAGGGAAGGATCCTCTGGCTTAGCCCTACACAGAGAAAAGAAATCAGTGGCAAGAAACCTCCATAGAAAGATCCAGCCTAGCAACAGAAATCTGTATCTAGATGAATGATTAATAGTGCTCTTGCAGCCTCAATGTTACAAGCATAACCCATGCCAGCTCCCTTGCAAATTCCAAAGCAATCTTACCATGGCCTGTCAGGAGAGCCAAGGGGACAGTATGCTGTCACAGCAATCCCTTTGGATTGACAATACTTGATCAGCTTCTCCTGGGTAAGGTATGGATGACATTCAATCTGCCAACACAAAGGCACAGAGACTGATAGTGACAGAACTGTTGTAATATTGTTGTGCTCCTTGGATTATCTCCAATCCAATTAGAGGCTCCTTTTTCCCCTAATTTGCCAGTAGCCTGCATAATAATATGTATCCTTAGTATTGAAGACACCTATTTTTATACAATGTTCTTGTACAGTTTTGGCTGTGGGGGTTTCACAAAACTTATCTCTGGGTTTTTTATTCTTCCAGAAAGACTGTTTCCAGGGAAATATTCCAGCATTTGTAAACAGTGATTCAGCAAGGTGAGACAAAAAAGGAAGTATCCGAGTGCCTTGTGTACTCAAATATCCTCAGAGCCGGATTTAGAGTACATGCTGTGTCTACATTGTTCTCACTTGTTCCATCTCCTCATTCAACTGTGATTAGATCTTTATAATCCCTGAAAATTATTCACCTGCAGTCACTTTTAGCAGTTTACCTGGTTATTTGCAGGCTTGTGCTTCAGCCCTGGTTTGTTCAGGATTCTTTCAATCTGCTCATGGTTGAAGTTGGAGACTCCAATGGCTTTTACCAGACCAGCATCCACCAGCTCTTCCATGGCCTAACAGAAAGAGGAGTGAAGTCATCATCTAGTATGCAAGACAGGTTGTGAAGAAGATGTTCTTCCTGATGCAGCTTGTTTTCTGTCACGAGCAGCACAAAATAACTATGTAGCGTTGCAAAGTTCTCTGAGGGAAAAGCTGGTACTGGTACACTAGTGCCATCTCACCCAAGACCAAATTCTCATTCCCTGACTTTGTGGAAATTCACACCAAGTTGCATGAGGAAAAAGCCAGCAACACTCAGTAACCCACTATTGTGCAAGCACTGGAGGCTGTGCCCCACACTGTAGGTAAGATCTCAACCTAAAATACCTTTATTTCTGTAAAATTTATTTGAGCAATTCAAGAAGGGTGCAAGAACTGTAGTGAAGATGATTGTATAGTTGTTATGGGCAAGTAAGGAACTTTTTCTAACCTCAGCCTGGTCTGCAGCTCTTCTGAAAGTGATTGCGCAGCTCACTGTGGGTCAGGCAGTCAAGTAAGGCACTCAGGGAATACGAATAACTAGGTAATGACTAAGCATGCACATTATGAAAAGCTACTTTGTACTGCCTTATGTTCCTTCCAACTAATTTTGCATTACAGAACAACAGTTCTGTGACTGCTGAAGGTAATGAAAACACAGAAGAGGCTTATGAGGACAGAGGACGTCTCTTCTGCTGTGGCTGAACTTACCTCCCATGTCTGTAGCATATCAGCGTTGCTAGGTATACACATGCCTTTGTCATCTTTGGGAAACAGCTCGTCTCCTGCCTGTCAATGAGAGAGAAATTGTTTGAAATAAAATTCTGTTGGGGTGTTAGCTATGTAAAAGAAGCAAAGAGGAATGTAAGGAGCTAAAGCTAACAGTGCATGAAAAAACCTCAAGTAATTCTCATCATAATTAATTCTTCAGTCATTTCTTATTCTTAGTTCATGCAGGGTCATGACATTTTTGCCACCTACTATCCCAATAAAGACTGGTATTTCTGCTGAA
>NW_010538680.1:6839-21191 GCF_000687285.1 Phaethon lepturus
TCCACAAAATGCATGCAGGGAAGCAATTTTGACAGATTTTCCATGGGGAGGCTCACTGTTTAAGTTGCTGTGCTAGGAAAATTAGAACAGCCTGTAACTAGACGGTATGGCTAAAGTGTTTTGAATGATTGGAATTTTCTAGATGCCACAATATTATGCAGTTTCACTTGACAGCTTTGTCCACATAAAGCTAACTAAAACAATATTGAGAGAATGAAATGAAGTTGAGCTCAAAAGCATTAGGTAGAATAGAAATTTTGATCTGAGTGTAGCAGAAGGGCTAAGGGTATATGTGTGTATATATATATACACACACAAACTGACATAAATCCTTTGAAGTACCTGTAGTCTGCAAAAGTTTGGTATTGAAAAGCCTCATCTTTTGAAATCCAAGGTCTGTGAAACAACACTAAGGCTCCTACAGGCAAGGTCTGCTCAACCTGGACTGTATTAAGGACTCAGTGATTAAAGAGAGAAATGGAAAACAGAAGCATTTTCTTTCGCTCTGCGATTCTGTTACATGCAGAGGAAAGAATTTGTCAGGCAGCAAAGCACAGCCCTCCTTCCTGCAGAGTGTAATTTTCAGATGAGCATGCTTTGGATTTGTAAAAGAAAGGGAAAGTGGCATAGCTTACACTTGCAACTGGAAGGCCTGATCTTAGTGCTAGGTCTGCCTCTCCCACTGACAAAAGGGCAGAGGACGCTGTGCAAGCAGCAGTCTTGGGGGCAGAGATCAAGAGCCTGGCTCACGTGGCTACAGTAAGGCTGAATGAGCAGCACCGGAGCGGAGCTGATGCACACAACAGGCACATGGTCTTCCTGGACTGGAGCGGCAGTAGCATTGCAAGCATTACTGGAAGAGCCCTCCCAGGAGTGAAAGCCAAGGGCATTGCCGTTACTGTACCTTGAACCCAAAAGGCCAGTGGACGAGGTAGAGATCCAGGTAATCCAGTTTCAGGTCGGCAAGAGTCTTCTGGCAGGCTCCCTTCACCAGAGGTTTTTCATAAAATGTGCACCATAGCTAGAGACAAAAACAAGGCACACTGTGACCTCCTGGGTTAATGTGCAGGAGAGCACCCGAGAGGTAACAAATGCTTCATCTTCTTTGGAAGCTGATGTGGAATTAGGCCATCCTAGTGCTCTTCAGAGGGGGCTTGCTCTGTGATGGGAGTGGCCTGTAACACTGAATTCAGTATGTGCAGTGGCAGCACACATGATCAGTCAGATCTGTAGTAGAAATTCCTATTGCAAGGTCAGATTTGTGTCAAAGAGAATGGCTTAGCTCAAGAAAGCTTTCTGCCAGATTTGACTATTTGTACATTTCCTGTAAAAAATTTAGCAGGCAAAGCCAAGAAAATACAAAAAAGCCACAAAGATATGGCTGGGACCCACCCTCCCCAGGGTAAGAAGCAACTTCAGAATCCAGCCTAAATATCCTGTTTTCCTTAATAAGCAAGAGAAAGAGAACCCACCAATCACACCTTCCTTGGAACATGTGCTGAGCAGATTACACTGTCCCAAGGTGCCCAGAACCTCAGCTCAGCTTCCTCACATAGCAGAGACACCTCTTTGGCAGGACTGCAAGCCCAGCTGCTGGAATGAGCACCGAGTTGTTCCACAGGCACCAGCCGCTGCCAGGCTCGCCTCCTCTGCTGTGCTTTAGCAGCCACTGAAGTGCCGTTACCAAACTGGTACTGCCTCTGTATCAGTTCCTGACACCAAGTGATCTGAGACCTCTGCACCATGGGTTTCTACCTTGTTTGGTGCCACCTGGCCTGTTCTACCTTTTCCTGCTTCCCTTCTGCACCAGTTTGTCTGCAGATGGCCTCTCCTCATCCATCCCCAGCACTTCTGGGTCTCCTGAGCAGCGTGCCAAACCACAGCAGGGTGCAGACAAAATATCCTTCCTAACTCTCCAAACAGGATGGGCTGAAGCAGTAAGCTTATATCAGGATTGATATGAATGATGTTGTGAATTGCTTTATCCTACAGCATAAAATTTGTCTCCAGTACTTAAGCTTCCTACTATGAAAATACTATAGGTGAAGCATTCCCTCACCCCTTTTCCCGGGTGGAAGATCATCAGATCCTTACCTTACTGACGATGAAGAGGTCTTCTCGTTTCACAACACCTTCCTTGATTTTCTGCCGGATCCCTTCCCCGACTTCATTCTCATTCTGGTACACGTAGGCACAATCAAAGTGGTGGTACCCAGCATCGATGGCAGCCATCACTGCAGCTGCTACTTGCCCAGTTGGGGCCTGAAAATAATGCATAAATCTTAATCTCAAATCAGTACATGTTAAATACCTTTATCCTAGCAAAATAAAAATAGGAAACCCACCTTACTGTAAGCAATCCCCCTCTGTCCCAGCTTGTTGTTTTTTTCTTTACAAGAGAAGTAGTTCTTGCAGTCATAAATATGGGCTCTAGGGCTCGAAGCCAGCATCTAGCCATTTATCCATAGCCCCACACCCATGCAGGTTCAGCCCAACAGCCAGGTAGAGCAGAGCCCCAGACACCAGGACAGTTCTCCAGAGCTGGAGCCAGGGGAGCCAAGTTTTGTGCCAGGGAGCTCTGCAATACCGGTGCTTTTCTCTGAAGGCATTACCTTCCAGGTGCCCAGCCCCACGAGGGGCATCTTCGCCCCAGTTCTCAGCTGCACGTAGGTCGCCATGGCCCTGCACGCCGTCTGGGCAGCCCCACTGCAGCCGCCTCTTGCCTGGCTGGTTTAATAGTGACTGGTTGCTGGCCAAGGCAACAGAAGATGGCGGAGCGGCACCGGTGCTCTGGGTCCTCCCATATCTGGCAAACAAGGCTGTGGCTTGTTCTCTGTAGACTCAACTCATGCAGGTTAATGAGAAAGCTGAAATCAATTGAAAATAGTGGAGATGATCACAGCCCTGGGGCGTGCAGTGCTGTGCCCTGTGGACCTTTCCTCCCGGTGAAGTTCCTTATCAAAAGATAAGGACTGAGGGCAGCTTTGCCCTGATCCGGCTTGTGTTTGCGCAGGGTTCAGCTCCTGCAGCGCCCTGTCCCCGTGCCACAGGTTGTTCGTGCATATCTCGCTTGTGGTACACGCTGGGGTGTTGCAACATGCTGTTGCAGCTCACCCTGTTGGTTACCAGACGGAGAGCCTGTTTCACTGAGTGACGCTTTGGCCCATGATTTGTCATCAGAGGATCCAGGGCGGTGTTGCAAAA
Source organism: Phaethon lepturus (assembly GCF_000687285.1). Classification (NCBI taxonomy): domain Eukaryota; kingdom Metazoa; phylum Chordata; class Aves; order Phaethontiformes; family Phaethontidae; genus Phaethon; species Phaethon lepturus. Next base: position 10,044 of record NW_010538680.1, read on the forward strand.
TGAGTCAATAAAGAGGAGTCCCGAAGCGGAGTGCGACGCGGAGGTCTCTCTCTCTCGGCTCATGGAGCTGCTGCCTTGCTGCCGGCTGTATGGTCGTGGGCTGTGAGCCCTGGGCCGAGAAGGGGCTCAGCCTTTTTGGCTGGGGCAGTGTGTCCCCACGGCAGTGATGGTGGCCTGGGCTGGTCCCCCCTTGACAGAGCCTGTGTGCTGATGAAGTGAGATGGCTGGAGAAACCTTGGTGTGAGTTTACAGAGGAAGAAGTAGTTCCTTCTCACCCACCCGCCTCCAAAGGTGATGGTATCTATGCTTCACAGGCTGGGAACTGAGGCACAGGGAGAACAGGGAAGTTTTCACAGGGCAAGCGTGGCAAAGGTGAGAAGTAAAATTAGGTCCCCCTTTTCTTCCTGATCTTAACAGGACCATCCCTCTGGTAACACTCCGCTTGCCTGTTTTTTCTTTTCACTTTTACTCCTTGTTTTATTAGTAGAGGCAACAGGCATATCTCTGTGGTTTGTTTTTTAGTGGCCAGTGCATTCATAAAGGAAAGTTTCATAATGCAGAGAGAAAAAACTAAGTGTAGAAGAGGTATCTGTGATCATCATGGATGTTGTATATAATTAGTGTCATAGACTAAGACATCCTTTTGCACAAAAATAGGGCAGGATCCTGATAATGGATGGGAAGGTGTATTTTAATGTTTGCTCACACGGGGGCAGAGTTAAACTTGTGTGTGACCGCTGCTTTTGAATTTTTTCAATAGTCTCTCAGCAGTTTGAATTGCATATTGCATTCCTTAGATTTTCTAATAATGAGAAGGTGGAAATATCTCTTCCTCTGTTTCTTCCTAAAAAGGATAAGAAGAAAAAAAAAATGAAGGTGTCTTACACTTGTAATAAATAAATAGGCATGAACATTTTCTGGTAGGCAGTCAAAAGATACCATCTGAGTTTTGAAGAGGCAATTAGCAATTATCACTAACAAACTGACTTTCTGAATTGTTGGATACTCAAATTAAAGGCACAGAAAAGATTTTCTTTTGCCTGCTGTCTTTTGCACCAAAATGTATGAGACTGCTTTTCCTGCCTCAATTCACCAGTCCCTCTCAAAGATGTTAAAAAACTTACACTTTTAAGCATTGTTATGCTTGGGGGGGAAATCAAGTCTGTTTTTTCCCTCCTGTTAACTGGGCACTTACTTACTACATCTTGTGTATCCCTGGGGAAACAGAAGGCTGTCTAAAACTTAGAATGGTTGGATTTACTACGACCGGCAGCACTCTAATGTGCTCAGAGCCTGCAGCTTGTTTTTGACTGCAGCAGTCAATGGGGATTGTGAGCTGTCTACAGCTCCTAGGAAGCAGTAGGCTCTGTACAGAGTTGGGTTGTGTACACTCTTGCGGCCAGTGGCTACTTCCATTGTGAGATTTGCCATTGATTCAACAGCATCGGAGCAAGCCTTTTGTTCAAATATCTGCCAACAGGGTCACTCTTTGTTCAGCCAGTCTAATACCAAACTCTGTCTAACCTATTTCATATGTTGGCCCTGATGTCCTCAGAATGGTGGAATGTCGCAGTTTCAACACTGTGTATATTTTCCAGTGCTTCATCACCAGAGAACCCCTCTGTTCCGCCCCTGCAGCTCACAATACAGCTGTGGTGGTGGCTTGGGTGCAATGGGGGAGCCGAGATTTCTCAGGGTCTGCATCCCAGCCTTGGCCTGAGCGTGCTGGCATCAGGGAGAAGGAGCTGAGAACAGCAAGGAAATTAAGAACTGACCTTTTCCCAAGCACTTTCCCCACTCTCTAGTATAAACTGCTAGGCTCAAGCTGATTGAACAGGCGCTGGGATATCATGCCAGGCTGAGGAAGCAGAGCTGCTATAAACGGCTTACAGCCCTTTTTATACTTTTGCTCAGTCACTGTGTGTCACCCTCTGGAGAGAGATGGACTTCCCAGAAGGAGTAGTCACATTCTGACATTTCCACAGCATTGGACACAAAAGACGCCTGAAACGTTGTATTTTGGTTTCTGAGGAAACCCCGGCCAGTCTGGCTCTGAGGCTGTAGTAACTATTACTGTTACAAATAGAGGAAATAGGGGAAAGTCTGTGAAACATCAGCTTGAAACTACCCTGAAGAGAAACCTTTTAACTTACCAGAACTGCAGGAAGGTACAGTTTTGAGAACTACATCAAATGAGGTGGTTTGGTGATAAAGAGAAGTGTAACTTGCCAACAAGTGGGTACCTGAGGGTAAATAAGACAGGAAGAGATAGTTAATAAAACTGTCAGGCAGTGGGGAGCAGACCCCTGGAGGCAGTGGAGGAGGTGTTGACAGGAGACAAGGGCAAACCAAGGCATGTTCACAGTATTCCTGAAGTACAATATGGTTACGTTTTCTTCTGAGTCTTGTCTATCTGAAAATCTTGTGCTGTTTCATTATGTTGATGCAAATGCCTTTTTTGGACGCATATCAGTTGAAGTACGTTGTATATTGATTTAACTTAAATCCATTCCTTACCACTTCAGTTAAAACAGCAGAAAGCACTCCAGCAAAATAACATCTATCCTCCCACAGACTTAGCATTAATTTAACAGCATCAGTTTTTGAACTGGTTTAATTAAACTGCAGCTTCCTTGCACAGGCCAGGACTGGTTGCTGCGGAAGCAGAAGCATGTCAGTGTCTTTTGTGTCTTCTCTTGAACTTACAAAAAGAAACCCTTCTGATCATAGACTTGGAGAGGTGGATTAATGTGGGACTGGCAAATACTTTGCTTGATTTTCTCTAGGTCAAGCCCTGTGAAAAGAGTGGGTACCAAAGCATCAACAAAGACCATTATCTTCTCAGTTGTTTCTGTGGAAGAATGGGCTTTGTAATGAGGGGATAAGCAACTTAAGTTAAATAGGAAGTACACCATGGCCAGCCTCCAAACCCAGCTCATTTAGAAATGGAAAATTTGCCCATCCCAGACCTACATTCCTGTCCAGTTCTGCTAGTAGGCATGGTTATCACAGAAACAAGATTTTCCTCTCTCATATATGCAGAGTGTAGGGTTTCCGAAGCTCATCACGTTTGAGAAGAGTCTGCTGTTTTTCTTGCCAAGTGGAGACTCTTGTCCTCGTGGAAAAATATTTTCATGTTCCATTTCAAGTTTCAGCAATCAGCCATGTCTAGTTTTGACAAGAAAAGGAGTGCTTCAAATGCCTTAAGAGTGGAGGAAGGGATATGTTTTCCATTTGTGAAAGACTAAAGTGTTGAAAATATTTTCCTCGTGTTTGAAAAACAAAACATAATGAAGCACACAGTAAAACCAATGAGTTCATCTTGATTAGGAACAACATGAAAAATACCACTGTGGAATCTGTACAATTGGAGTTGAATAGAAATTGCTTTATAACCTGAACTCGTACACAACAGGGGAGCCAGATTGTTTTAGCTGACTGAGTTACTCAGGTTTTGTGAATACAAGAGCAGAACCTCATGTGGTCTTTCTCCTGTCACATGGCAGGACCCGTGGGCAATATGAACATTTAGTGGGGATGTGGAAGGTCCAGTGATTCCCACAAAAATTTGGGTCATTGTCCTTCACTAATCCATGGATCTGCAGTTATTTCGCTGCGTACTCCAGGTTTGCTGTAGGGTTGGTCAGATGGGCTTCCGCACTCTCAGCATCTGTCATTTCCAGAAGTAATTCAGGGCATGCGGGGAGGAGGCCATGAGCTGCAAAGTGTTCTGGCAGGATGCTTCCAGCTATTATGTTGTCTGGGGACTCTTGCTTGTCCTGTAACCAGAACATGTCTGTAATCTGAGGGACAGGGAGAAGATGGTGGCCAGGTGTGGGTTGCTGCAGAAGCCAGGAAAATTAATTTGGCCTGTGTGTGCCCAGGTGCCCCTGTAAACTAGATGTAACCCAGAAGACCAGATAAAGTGGCTTCTTCATGCTTGAAGCCTGTGAGCACCTATATCTTTAGAAGTGCAAGAGACCTTGGTCAGATAGCATGGGCCTCATTTTATGGTATCTTTCTAGAGGTATTTTAACCACCCCCCCCCCACCAAAAAAAAAAAAAAAAAGGAGACATAGTTTGTTACCAGATATATGTTACTTCTGCAAATGCCTTCTTGAGAAGGGCAGGACCATACTACTCAGGTTTCGTTCTCACAGATCCAGTGAATTGATCTTGGCTCAGTTAATTGTTTGGTATTTTGCAGATGCAGACTTCCACAGGGAAGAATGATGACAGCAGTACTGAATGTTTAAACAAGTATTTCACCTATTCAAAATACTAAATGTTGGATAGTGCCTCATGTCTCTGGGAAGCAGAAAAGTGTATTTTTGTAATATAAAATGGAGGTGCTGTATTACAGGCAAAATATTTTTTCCAGACTCTTCTGTGGACAGATAGATCTGGTGGCAATAGAGAAGAATAGACTAATTCTGAATCAAAAAACAATGGAAGTCAAGCACAAAATTATTTAAATGAATGGATTTCTGTGTGAGTAAAACAGGTGTGAGATGAAAATTAGACGTGAAAAATTCTGGAAAGTTGGATATCCTGACTTGCCATCCATGCATGATTTATTAGTCCTGTCTGCCTTTCCACTCATGCTCCTTTTTCATTAAAGAAATGAGGGGGAAGCATGAATTAAGTTGTGATACACAGCTGTGTATTTAGCAACTTAACTCCTAAAGTTTCCTGGGAAACAATCCTGTAAAAGAGAGGCCTGCTTTTGTTGCTTTTTTAAGTTGGGAGCAACCCCACTGAATTCTGAGAAGTTACACTAAAGTAGAAGGAGAGTGTAACTCAGTCTTTCTCTTTATGTTATTTACTGATGACACATAGGACAGATTTTCTTGTGTCGGAAACTCATTTTTGTGCTCCATTCAAAACAAAACTAAACATCAGTCAGGCTTGTTTTGTAAACTGTTACAGTGCAACAGAGCCACATACCATGGAAATAAACTTAATAAGCACAAGACAAATCTTTGTGGTTTGTAGAGTGTTTGTGAGAAAACAAACATCATAAATACAGAGATAGCTCTGCACACACACATCAGCAAGTTCTTAGTTAACCCAGTGTTCACTGTAACGTGGAGGCAGCTTTTTTAAGGTGAACCATTAATTTTTCCTAGAAAGACATTAGTACAAGGAAACTTGAATGTGTCTTGTGTGTGTGGTGTTCTCCCCGTTCTCTGCGATGACACTGGAGTTCCCATTTTACCCTTTTGGTTACATTTGCCCAGATTCTTCTGTGCTGTTACTACCGTGCTCTAGTATCAGCACTATCCAGTCTGTTTTTTAAATAACTTTATCACACCTTGACTAGACACCACCCTGCTGCTTTCCTTTTTTCAGAGGCCCTTTTAAATTATCTCTTCCCAGACAGATTCTTACTGACGTCTGATGTCTGCAGCATTTTGTTTATGATGGGGGGAAAAAAGGCAGATTCATCACAGGATTTTCTTTGCTTTTGATACTACTACAATAAGTTAATTTGTACAGTATTGTGACTAGAAAACAGTGAAATGCCTCAAACCAAAAAACCAAAACCTGCAAAGTAAACCACTCCAAACCCACGAAAGTTAAAAGTGAACCTTGTAGATCTTCAAATTGTGTGGCTTGCTCTAGAAATGGGAAAACTTTTGGTTGTGAGAAATAATTTTGTTTTCCCAGATGTTGGCACCCTGTACAACTTCTTTTAGAGCTATTTTTGGGGGCTTGAACTGTATCCGTGAGGGCTGCTTCAGAACATTGTGTTCCACACACTTTCCTGTAGCATCTAGGCACTTGTTGTGGTAAGGTGTTTATTTGAAGATGTCCATGTAATGGTTTTGAGAGCATAGAGAATGTAAGGTTTTTCCCATGCGTTTGTTTTCAGCTTGGGATATGCAGAAATAAAATATTTTTTTGAGTTAAGATTTCAGATGAACAGACAGAAATCACGTTTTACTTAAGAATAACGTTACCAGTACCTAGCCACGGGGTTTACATAAGAAATTCAGTTCCCACTTCAGGTTTGGAATACGATGCCTCACACAGCAGCTTCCCTCCATCTGTTTTGCTTATAATGAAGGAAGGCATTTATGTATTTTCTTCCTCTTTCTCAGTCATTTATTTGGTACTTAATAATTCAGAAAAACTTCTGCATTTACTTAAAGACTAAAGCTATGATTCTGGTGACAAATGCAGGGTTAGTTTAAATGCTTACACTCTCACTTCTCTTTTTTTTGAACAGATTTTTCCCCCAAGCAATGGAGTTAGAGTAAAAAAAAAAAAAAGTAGACTACTTTATTTGCCTCCCACATAGAATCAATCATAGGATTACATAGAATAGTTCGGGTTGGAAAGCACCTTTAACAGTCATCTAGTCCACCCCCTCCTGCAATGAGCAGGGACATCTGAAGATGAACCTAACTTGATCAGGTTGCTCAGAGCCCCGTCCACCCTGACCTTGAATGTTTCCAGGGATGGGACATCTACTACCTCTCTGGGCAACCTGTGCCAGTGTTTTACCACCCTCATTGTGAAAAATTTCTTCCTTGTATCTAGGAAGAAGAAATCTACCCTCTTTTAGTTTAAAACCATTACCCCTTGTCCTGCTAGAAAGTCTTTCCCTTTCTTTCTTATAAGCCCCCTTTAAGTACTGGAAGGCTGCAGTAAGGACTTGGCATGGACTTATGCTTCTGGTTTTGACGTAAAGAGAATCCACTTAGATGCATGAAGTTATATATTGTCTCCATACCCAAACAGGATGAAAGCCCTGCTGTGTTTACATATGAAAGCAGAATTGTATTAGGCACTAGTAAAACAAAAGGTGAAAAAGGCCCTTTGGGGAGAAGCTTAAATTGTAATTGGGTGGCTAACTGGTGTGCAGAGTAGGCCTCACTGCTCTGTCAGGTGCACCTCCAAATTTTAGGTAATGATAGGCTTGGTTTAAGATGTGGTGGTGTGATATATTGGCAAATAGGGGTAGGTCTGTGATGAAAAATTGCCGATGCATAGGCATGCTTGAGCCAAGAAAATGTTGAGAACCACTTGTCTGGTTAATGCAAGATGTGGTGAGTGGCTCTAACAAAAAGACAGAAGTAGGACTGGTGCGTCTCTGCCTGCTACATGCTCTCTGAGCTCTGATGGAGAAGGCTTTATTTTCCTTGTATTATAGACCAGAATCTGGTGTATAGAGACGTTTTGAAGGACTTCAGGCCAACAGGACTGTGCAGCACTTAACGTGAGCTGTGGCTGTGGTCTTAGGGACAAGTAAAACAGCTTTCAGTCCATGAATATACGCAAGTTTACTTGGGATTCAGCTAAACAAGTGGGTTTAGAGACTAGGCTTTGGTGAAAATGTGATACTGATATCTTTGGGACTTGCAGTCTTCCTGTGACAGAAAAAATGAAGCTGATTGATTGAAAAAGCAGTGAATAAAGTGGTCTTTTAAATCAGAAAAACTGGGTAAAGAGAGGTGTAAAAAAGAATAGGTAAGGAGACTGAAGGCACGGATGGGTAAGATGGTTGTGGTGTTATAAGGAAAGGTATCCCTGCTGGGTGGCACTGTCCTGCTAACGGGAAGTTTAATGCCCAGTGTGGGCTTCCCAAGCCCCTGTCCACATTGCAGTTGATTTCTTGCAAGAAATAAAGCTTGTGTTTAGTTTACAAGAGAAGAGATAACCACTGTATCGGGGTCTGATGGGCAGGGAGGTGGATGTAGCCAGTGATTTCACGATGTAACAGTTCTGAGTCCTCTTGGGGAAATAAGGGTGGGTTTCTCTCTGCATAGGGTGTTGTACTCCCAGACTTTTCTCAATACAAATTTGGCCTCAAATGAAAGTGGACCATCAGAAAAGTTGCAGGGAAATGTGGAATGACAACAGCATGGATAGCAGACAGAGAAAAGACAGGATCTAGGACTTTTCGTAGAGGAAAAACTGTCAAGTGTTGAAAATGGCCAGAATGGGCCCGCATCCAAGAAAAGGGTGAGGATTCCTTGGGCACACGTCTGGGTGGCAGAGAGAACGGGCATGCTGCTGGCAGCAACTGAAAGTGGAAAGGGGTAGGGAGAGCCTAGGAGGGAAGGCACAAATTTATGCAGTAGAAAAACACCCAGGAGGAAGTTTTAGAGAGAAGGTTTCACAATTATTAAAGAACGTGAGGATTTGATTACGGAAGTTTCTTTTGAAAATGAAATTATTAATGAAGACAGATTGCATCTCAGATAGGGATAAACAAAGAGCTCAGGGTCTTCTGGAAATTACAATGGGTATGTCTGCAGTGCTCTATGGCAAATACTCCATCTAGCTTTGAACAAAGTAACTATTTTATGAAAAAGTACCACGGGCATAATCAGTGAAGAATGCTCCTGTTTGCCACAGTTTTCATCAATCATTAATCAGCCTTTATTCTTTCCAGTTCTGTTTTCTTCTGTTTCTGCCTTGCTGAGCTCCAGGCCATTCTTCTGTGCAGTGCAGTTGCACTGGTGCCCCGGCGGAAGTTTATGTGTTGAGGAAAGGAGTTTCCTGAACTGTGTCTGCCATAAACATTCCAGCTAAATGCTACAGCCTGGAGCCTGGAAGGGCTCCAGAGCAGAGACCCTGAAAAACATAGCCCAGCTGGTCTGAGAGATAATAGCTGCCAAATGAGTGTAGCTGTCCGCAAGAAGTCATGCATGGGGATACGGTTTCGACTCTTCTGTCCTTGTGTGGTTTGAAACATGAATCAAAGTCATTAGGCTGTTTTTGCCATGCTAATGAAAAGATCTTGTTCAAAGACTAATGGAGATAAGAAATCCATGTTTAATGGCCATGGAGGTCCTGGCTTGTGGCCCAGGTTGCTGTCTACTCACTTGTAGTTATGACTGCATATTGGCATATAATGTTTCTTTCCGTTAACTGTATTCTTAAAGATTGAAGTACAGCCAATACATATTGCTGATACTCAAGAATAGGTATTTTTCTTTCTAGCTCTAGGACCTTTGGTTCTTCTCCTTGCAAAGCTGGTCAACCAGTTTGCCTGTGATGCACCCATATTCAGAGCTGTACCACTAGTACGTTCGTACAAGAGGAGACAGGTTTGATCTGACGGGAGACAGGGTGATTGAAGGTGTGTGATCATGCAGTGTGATGTGGGAGCATTTCTCTTTACCATTTTGAACTGGTGGGTGGCAAATCGAACTCTTCTGGTACAGTGAACAGTACAGAGTACTACTTTGGTTACATAGGCTGGACTGGCTTTATACTGCAGGTTCTGGCTTAGACAAAGTTAATGGAGATGAAAGGTAATTGTTAACATTAAAGTTAGTGTTTCATCCTTTAGATGAAAAGGATTATATGTGTAACTATAAGTGCAATTCACATCCAGTAGAAATATTTTGCAGAAGCAGCAGATTTTATTGTGGTTCTGTATTGAGGTCAGGCATAGTTTTTTTATCAGAAAAAGCATTGAAAATGTTCTCCCTGAGATGCAGAATGCTTTCCAGAGCTTCGCAAATAAATGAGGAGTGAAATCAGTGCAGTAACCACCAAAGAGACAGAGGATACTGCTCACTAATGGCCTGGCCACTCTTACCGCTTAGTATACTTAGTGCTGTGCTATGCTGAGAGCCTAGTGAAGCAGTCTTTCATCTGGCTGGTCCTTCTTTCCCACTGACAGGTTAGGTTCTAATCCCTGAAAGTGAAAAACAAAACACCCTTTCTCCTCACAGCACTTTAGAGACATTATTTTAACACCTCTACCCCAAATTTTCTTAAATAGAATGGAACAGAACAGAACATTTCAGTTGGAAGTGACCTACAGCAATCATCTAGTCCAACTGCCTGACCACTTCAGGGCTGACCAAAAGTTAAAGCATATTATTAAGGGGGTTGCCCACATGCCTCTTAAACACTGACAGGCTTGTGGCACTGGACCGCCTCTCTAGGAAGCCTGTTCCAGGGTTTGACCACCCTCTCAGTAAAGAAATGCTTCCTAATGTCCAGTCTAAACCTCCTCTGGTGCAGCTTGGAACCATTCCCACGTGTCCTATCACTGGATCCCAGGGAGAAGAGACCAGCAGCTCCCTCTCCACATCCCCTCCTGAGGAAACTGCAGAGAGCCATGAGGTTGCCCCTTGGCTTCCTTTTCTCCAAACTAGACAATCCCAGAGTCCTCAGCCGCTCCTCACAGGACGTGCCTTCCAGCCCTTTCACCAGCTTTGTTGCCTTCCTCTGGATGCATTTGAGTACCGTAACATCCTTCTTAAAGCGTGGGGCCCAGAACTGCAGACAAATCTCCTTGTGTTGCTTTTTCCTATCAGAATCTGAACTCCCCGATCCTTAATTTTCATGCACAATCATTTTAACCTATTAAAAATGAAAGATCACCTCTCTCTCCCTTTAGAGAGGGGTGGTAGAGCACACTCGGTATATGTTGTTTGTGGCCCTTTAAACTTTACATTGTGGCTGTTCAAGGGTAAGCATTTAGAGAAGAAAATGTGAATCTCATTATGTATAAAAGATGTGCTTGGCTATTTTTGTAAAATAAAAGCAGACCTATAGCGATAGAAGCAGTAAAGGACACTGCCTTCCCACCCACACCTTCTCCATTTCTTGCCAAAGTTGCTCCGTCCACTTGGTTTTGATTACTTTGAATCAAATCTTTTTAATTACTTTGATTACTGAATCAGGATTACAGGCTGTGGGTATAAGGGTAGCTAGCATGATCGTTAAGTTCCTGGACTCACGTCTAGTTTTCTCCTGCTGATTTCATTATGAGTAATGAGATTTTGGACCCTTGCTTCTCGCCAAAAGCAAAAGGTCCTTAAAGCCAGAAGAAAAAGTGAGCCCTGCCTGGGGAGAAAACCCCATCAGACGGTCCCGAGGGGGTGGTTTCGGGAGAAGACAGAGGCTTGGCCGTCTCCCGTCGCATTCTGCACACGCTGGCGTGACCCCATTTCTCCTTGTTGGTGGCGCCGACAAAGCGGTGAGCATCGCCCACGCCAATGCCGCCCACGTTTGCGTGTCCGGGGCCGCGGGGGGAACCGACATCTCTGCTGGGATCCTTCGCAGAAACACGACCTGCTCCTTGAGGACGGGACTTTCGCGGGAGGGGGGCGGCACACGGCATCCCCGCAGGCTCCGCAGGACATCGGGCCTCGCGCAGAGCTGCGGGGTGCGAGG